>NC_047663.1:70090266-70300266 GCF_011762505.2 Arvicanthis niloticus | reverse complement strand
TCCACCTATTTATCATCCATTCAATCATTTGTTCACGAGTCCCTTGGCAAGCATTTGGAATTACCCTGTTACTCCTGTTCTGGGCACTGAGTATGTACAATCTGGGCTCTGCTTGTGGTAAGTGCAGGAAAGAAACAAGGGAATAAATCATGGTGTGTGCTGCTAAAGGTTGGGCAAGCCTCAGGTGTGAGCTTTTCCTGGTTACAATAAATCCTAGGAACCTCTTTAGAGCCAGTGATACCCTAGATAGACCTCAACTTGGCTGTTCCCTGGCCTAGGGATAAGGCAGTGTGCTGGCTCCTAAGGCAAACTTGGAAGATCTTCTCACTTGGTTTAACTTTTAACTTCTCTACCCACTTCTTTATGCCTATTTCTTAGCCCGTTTTCTGCTACGGAAACAACATACATGTCTTAGTTAGGGTTTTACTGCTGTGAACAGACACCATGACCAAGGCAACTTTTATAAAGGACAACATTAATTGGGGCTGGCTTACAGGTTCAGAGGTTCAGTCCATTATCATCAAGGCAGGAACATGGCAGCCTCCAAGTAGGCATGGTGCAGGAGGAACTGAGAGTTCTACATCTTCATCTGAAGGCTGTTAGCAGAATACTGACTTCCAGGCAGCTAGGATGAGGGTCTTAAAGCCCACGCCCACAGTGACACACCTACTCCAACAGGGCCACTCTTTCTAATAGTGCCACACTCTGGGCTGAGCATATACAAACCATCACAATACCCAAGACTGGTTCTTTTATAATGAAGAATAAATAAAGGTTTGTTTTAACCTTGTTTCCAGCATCTGCTCAGCATCATGACAGAGGGCATTGTCATGCAGTGCCGAGAAAGCAGGCTAACCTTGACCCTTCACCTTCTATTACAAGGCCACTAATGCCTCCTCATCTAATCATAACGTTCTGCAGAGGCCTCATGTCCCAACGCCATTAGTATACTACATTGACGATTCTATGTTCTTTAAGGAGACACATTCACATAATACTAGTGTAGGTAGAGACCCTTCTCAGAAAAATCTCTGCACCTAGAACTTTCTAGAGCTCAGAGGTCAGTGAGAACTGCTAGCTAAGGGCTGGCAGAATACCTTATTCTGTTTTCCTCGTATGGATTTAAAAAAAAAAAAAAAAAACCAACATGGGGCCAGCATGATAGCTCAGAGCATAAAGGCCCTTGCCACTAAGCCTGGTGAACTGAGTTCAATCCCTGGACCCTTGTGGAGGAAGAAGAGAACACAAATTGTTCTCTGACTTCCGCATACAGGTACCAGCAAGTGTGTGCCTACCTCATGCCACCACCTCCGTAATGGCCCCACCCAGCTCTCCATCTCTTACCCTCATCCCAGAGTGGGACAGGGGGGAGAAATTTAAACCGAATCAAAAGGGCAAACAAAGCTGGTATTTAGGAAGATTTCCCAGCTTTCTGTGAGAAATGAGGACCCTGGCAGCACTCGGCCTTCATTAGTCTCCTGGGTGGCCCCAACTGGGCCATTCTGAGCAGCTGTTTCTTGCATAGGAGGAAACATGTGCTCTGTTCCAACAGACCCTATGATCTCTACTGAGTGTTTGTCTTGGAATCTGGGGTTCTCCAGCCATTTATTGTGTTGTCCGGTTGTCTGTCTTTCAGCCAGTGAAGTTACTTCCTCAGGCCATTTTCTACATATGACTATATATGATTAATGTAGCCTGCGGTTAGACATGGTAGCTATTTAAACATGACCCAGCACTGCCTTCTTCAGGGTGTCTATCCAGAATCACTCCTTAGTTCCAGAATATTTTCACACTCCAGCAGAAGCCTCTTGCCCATTGACTAGTCACTCCCTACCCCTTCCCCAGACCCTGGCTACAAGCTACGTGTAGGCTTCTTGTTTACCTATGGGATCATTCTGACTGCTTCTCTTACTTGGGCCCAGGCCTGCTCAATCTCACCCCACTCCTGTGGATGCCCTCTTGCATACTTCTTTGTACTCCTAGCTCTCTATAGTAGTTGGCTGTGCTGTCTCTCAGAGCAACACGCCTGTCCAGGTCCCTAATTCCTTCTCCCAACTTGCTCATGTGTCACATGCCGACTGCCATCCCAGTGGCAGAACTAAGATCAAGTCTACTAAGACCCTAAGTCTCTCCAGAATGGAGTTACATCTCACACATCTCCTGGGAGTATCAAGAGGTGTGAAGCAGTCAGCAACACAAGAGACTCTGCCCTCAAACAATCTTGCTATGCTTCTGCTTAAGGGGTAGCATTCTCTAAGCTCCTGGAGTAAGATTATTGCTGGCTTGACATGACCGTTACAGCTCCCCCAGAGAAGGCATGTCTGCAAGGGCCTAATTCCCTGTGAGCATCCCCACCTGGGACATGCAGAATCAATGTGGGGCTTAGTATCAGAAATCATTCTTCACATCCTTATCCCAAAGAGAAAGCATCTGACATGGACGTCTGCATTGGCTGAAATGGGACAGGCATGCACATCTGGGCTCATATGGGTGTGCATGTGTGCACATGTGTGTGTACATGAGTCACTGGGGCTGCAGCCAGGATGGGGAAGCTAGCACAGTTAGCAGAGAGTATATTTGGGCCAATGGGGCCTTTTTCTTATCAGACAAGTGAGAAAGGGAAGCAAGAAAGCTGAAAATCTAAGACACACTGAAATCATAGACTAAGATGGCAAAGACAAATGCAAATTTCTCAGTCACCAGTACATGTGTGCACATGAACCCTGCAGAGCAAGACGGGGGTATTATATTAGATAAACAAGATGAAACCCAAACCAAGCAGCAATATGCTATCACCAGACACAGAACAAAGCATACAGGCAAGAAAAGGTTGAAGGTGCAAGAATGAGGCAGAAATATCCAGCAGCTAGAGCCGAGCCATGTCGTTCTATCAATTCCAGACAACAGACTCGAGACGAGAGACGCAGCGAGGGAGAGACAGGTCAACATTTAATGAGAAAAGGTTCGTTTCTCCCAAGACGAGGTGGTGGTTGCAAAGGTATATTCATTTGATAAAACGGCCTCCATGAGTCTGAGGTAAATTTTCCTTTCCTAGGGTGGAGAAAGAGCCACCAAGCCTATTATTCTTTTGCAGAGATGCCAGGCTCCCCTCCCCCACTAATTAGTATTAAATTAAGTGGGTAAAAAAAGAGAAAAGAGTCAACAAAATAAGGAATTTCTGAATAAAAGACACAACAGGCTTGCTTTAATGGGCACAGATGAATTTTGCATCTGCTAAAAAGTCTCTAGTTTCTCTCAAGCATATGTTCACTATTGTGAAAAATCATGTACACAGCATCATGAAAATCATACATGTAGCACTATAAAAATTACACATGTAGCACTGTGAAATTCACATATGTAGCACTGTGAAAATCATATATACACTGCTGTGAAAATCTTATACACATCATTGTGAAAATCTATTGCTCAGGTTCAAATGTCACGAAATTTCAATGAATAATTATGAGACGACTCTTGCTTCCTGACCACTGTGCCTTGGAATTAGAAATTAATAAGATTTGTCCCCATCTCTCTGCCCAGGACAAATCCTCATTATTTGGAAGTTTAGAGGAGATCTCTTAAATAATTTGCGGGTAAATGAAAAGTCATCAGAGAAGTTCAGAAAATACCTAGGAAATCCAATGATCCTAAAAACACCATATATCCAAACTTAGGTGGAAATTTCTTTGAGAAGAGAAGCCTGTAAGTAATAGAGACCAGTCTCTGACTTCCCAGAACTTGGGGGTTAATCCAAAGGACTTACAAGGCATTCTCTCCCAGGGCTGAAAAGATGGCTCAATGGGTAAGATCACTGGCTGCTCTTCCATGGTACCCAGGTTCAAAGTTCAGCACCTACATGGCAGTTCACATCCATCGTAACTCTGGTCCTAGGGGATCTATCACCCTCTTCTGGCCTCTGTGGGCATTGCATACAAGTAATGCCAAGACATACATGCAGGCAAAACCACATATACACATAAAATAATAATAATAATAATAATAATAATAATAATAATAATAATAATAATATGCTGTTTTTAAACTCATGAAAACCTCTCCTCTGGCCAGCAGTATTGGTAGGAGGTTACTGGTTAGTGCAGACAGATCTTTTGTGGTTCTTTTCAAAAAAAAAAAATGAAAAATACATCATTGTGCAAGAAATTTCAAAAGTTTGTGTGTATGTGTGTGCATGAGCATGCAGGCGTGTGCAGGCCAGAGGACAGCTATCCACTTTGTTTATGGAGAGAGAATCACTCCCTTGCTTAGGACTCACTAATTAGGCTAGACTGGCTGGCCAGCAAGCCCAGGGATCTGCCTATCTCCTCTCTGGTGCTGAGACTTACTAACATGTCTGTGTGAGGCCTTTTGCAATTGTTCTGGGGATCTCACTCAGATCCTTGTATTAGCTAAGCAAGCACTTCACAACCGAGCTATCTCCCAGGCCCAAGAAACCTCAGAATTAAAAAACCATGATGAGGACTGTAGGGGGCGGTCTGGAGGCTGGCTTTAGCCTCCATACCTCTCTCAGGACTCTTGCGTCTTCTGAAACAGCATAGGGTGGAACTGTTCACCTGGAGGTTTCACTGGCAATGGCAAATGAGACTTGTTCAGAACGCCAGACTCTTGGTGGAACTTGTCCAGCTCAGTTTTCAGCAGTGATGTACTTGGGGTCAGGCCTCTGTTCACAGTTCCTGCTCCCTGGGACCCTGGTGCTACCTCTGTGCATAGTGTCTCCACCCTGGGCCATCTCCTCTCTGATTAGTGTCTAAGTCTGTTTTCCGTTGTCACTAGAACTTACTGGATAAGTTCCAAGGGAAGAGGCTTATTTTGGCTGACAGTTCTTGTTCAAGGTCAAAGGGCTGCATCTGGCAATGCCCTTCTTGCTTGCAGAGTCCCAGGAAAGCACAGGGAGCACATGGCAAGAGGCAGGGAGCACATGCATGTCCCTCTGTCTCCTGTCTCTGTTATAAAACCACCAGGGCTCTAACCTGAGGATCCACCCTGATGACATTATCTAATCTTAATCATCTCCCCATGTGCCAGCTCTATACACTCAAGCCAGATTAAATGTCTACCTTCTTGTTTCTTCTCAATGGGGATTCAGCTGAAGCATAAATTTTGGGAGAACAGACAGAGCAGCCTGCTTCTCCTCAGAGGCCACTATGGACAAGTTTGTGTGTGACCATCTTCTTGCTTTATTCTGGGGCATATACTTAAGAGGAGAGTTGCTAGGGCCCAGGGTACGTTCCTGATTAACCTCTAAGACATAATTCACTTTAGATTTTTTTTTAAAAGAACTACTTCAGATTAGCATTGGCTTTAGTTTCTTTTCTGCTGCTGTGATAAAGGTGAGAAAGGGGATTTTATTTCAGCATACAATTCCAGGTTATAGTTCAACGTTCTGGGAAAGTCAAGGCAGGAACTTCAAGCAGCCAGTTACACCACATCTACAACCAATGGCAGAGAGAAACAAGTACATAGGTATTCATGGGATTGTTTGCTTGCTTGCTTGTGCTCAGCTTGATTTCTCTGCTCAAAAAGTTTGGGACTCCCTGCCTAGGGAATGGTGCCACCTACAGTGGGCTGGATCTTCCCACATCAGTTAAGATGATCCTGCACAGATATGCCCACACACCAACCCAATGTAGATAATCCTCACTGAGATTCTCCTCCCAGATGATTCTAGGTTGTATCAAGCTTACAGTTAAAACTAACGATTGTAGCATTACTATGTATAAATTGTACATAGCAATGTATTACTGTGAAGCAAAATTGATAAAAACAAAGAAGGCATGATGTGAAGTAAAACAACTAAATAAATACAGGGTGTTTAACCTTTTGAGAGATGGCAAAACTGTTTTCCATAATGCTTTGAGTGTGGTGCCCCTGCTGGAGAGCCAAGCCTGGTAGTCAAGCACAGGTCATGGACAGTTGCCTGGAAAACCTGATACTTATTCTCTATTAGCTGAGACTCATCTCTCTCTGAGTGTGGAGTTTTCACTTTTTTCTGAGGATTGAGGTCTCTCAGACCTGATCTACCTGCTTTATTCATAATGGAGGAGATCCAGGGGGAACCTGGATACCATTTCCTTGGGCTGTGTAGTCATTTCTCTATTAGCTGTGTGCTGAAGTGGATCTCCTATGAAGTGGCCAGAAATACAACAGATTCAAACCCTGCCTAACTCTGGTATCACGTTGATGTTGTTTTCACAGTCATTGTCTCTCAAGGATTTGAGAGAGAAACCACATTTGTGAAAAGTTAGGAAATCAGACAGCTTGGATGTGGAGATTCTGGGATTTGAACCTGGGCCTCTCTGATGCCTTCTGGCTTCCAGTGCTAGCTGATCCTCTATGAGGAACAGGTGGGTGAATGGATAAAACACCATCTCTACTGAAACAGGATGGTTAAGGAGTCTTTCCCATCTCCTGGTGTGAGCAGGAGTTCTTCTAGCCAGGACCATATGGGAAGAAGCCATGAATGGGGGCAATATGGAAGGTGTGTGTGGACTGTGGGCATATGAGCAGCAGCTGTTCACATAAATGAGTCCAGTTTAACATTTGTCTCTCCTCAAGCAGGCACAACTAGGAGCATTTGTACAAGATTTGTCACTTATCTCTTTCTCTCCTTCTTGATGGCAAGACAACTAACTCAGTGTCCTCTTAGGGTCTTGAACCATGGAACACTGGACCTAGGGGGACAGTGAGATGGCTCAGCATATAAAGGTGCTTGGGGTACAAGCCTGGGTTTGATCCCCAGAACCCACATGAAAGTAGGAGAGAAGTAACTGCTCAGAGTTGTCACTTGACATTCACACAGGCCCTGAAACACACATACTCATAAAAATATCACAAGTGTACACATGAGTGTACCCACCCACACATAATCACACACACACACACACACACACACACACACACACACACACACACACACACACAGAGAGAGAGAGAGAGAGAGAGAGAGAGAGAGAGAGAGAGAGAGTTAGTTAACAACTAATTTTTAAAACCAAAGAACTAGTCAGTGTATGTATAGTTTTTTTTTAAAGCAACAAAAAAGACCTGAGTGATTTGTTATTTGGTGCTTAAAGTATGGGAAGCCACCCGGGTGACCCAGGAAATATTACCTGGGGCCGGAGGCTGACTGGAAATGGTTCTGAGGAATAAGAGATCAAGGGGAGGCCATTCTTTTCTTTTCCCTCTTCAATAGGCTTATTGAGCTGGACTTCACTTAAGCTGCAATCCTGACATTTGAGGTGCAAAATTTATGTTTTTCAGCATATAATCATCTCAGGATAGCTGCAGGGCACTGGGCTCAGGACTCCTGAGAACTCCAAAATATGAGTCTCTCCTATAAAATACTGAAGCATCTGCACACCATCTCTAACGACTCCGGGCACCTAGTACAGCACATTGCCGTGTCCATGGTTGCTATGCTAAGGGGAAGCTGTAACATGTTTCAAATCTTTTTGATTGGTGAATAGATGAGGAACATGCTTATGTAATAGGTTGACTTTAAAACAATTTCATTGTCCACCAAAGAAGCACTGCACCCACGAGTCCTCTTCTCCCTCAGGTATTTTTGGTTTTGTGTGCCCCATGGCCTCAACACTGGGCAGGAACCTATGGCTCCCAGACCCCAGGCTAGACTTTTGCCAAAACCTCTTGTTGCCCTCCCCCCAAGAACAGGACAAGAGGTATGACTGGTGTTTGTGCCCCAAGACTCCCTAAGTCGGACTTTCTGATCCAAGAAACATATGGGTAGCCAAGCTTTGGCTTCTGCACTTGCCACCAGGCAGCTCTCAACCTCCATGCAATGCCACCCTGAGGTAGCCACTCCCCTCTTCACTTCTCTCAAGCCTTTAAATGCCTTGTGGTCCCATGCCATTATGATGGATCAGTAACACCGAGTTCCCATCCCTGCTCATCACCCCTGCCCAGCTCTGCAGAAACTTCAGAAATAATATACATTTCTAATCAATGATTTGATCTTTCTGACATGGCATGGGAAATATAGGGGCAAAAGACACAAAATTTTTTTAATGCAACTCACCCAAATGGCCAGTCTCAATGGTGCTGTAGATTTTACTACTTAAGATATTTTTAAAAGTCAGTGTTTTAATTTCTCTTCTGTAGTTGTGACAAAAGCACTCTGACCAAAACAACTTACGGGAGGTAAGGATTTATTTGGCTTACACTTTTAGGTTGCAGTTCATCACTGAGGGAAGTCAAGGAAGGAACTCACTCACAGTCAAGGATACAGCAGAAACTGTAGAGGAATGTGACCTGCTGGTTCATTCCAGGCTGGGACCACCTACCTAGGGAATGGTGACACCCATAGTGGGATGGGTCTTCCTACATCAAAATTAAAAGACAGGACAACCCCCTACAGACATGTCCATTTATAGGCCACTCTGATTTGGGAAATTCCTCAATTGAGATTTCCTTTTCAGGTGACTTTGGGCTGTGTCAAGTTGACAGCTAAAGCTATTTAGAATAGTTAGCCAGTCCTCTCAGATACACACCACACATAAATGGCTCATGAGATGGGCTGAGTAACCTCCACTTCAACTGCAACAAACAAACAAACAAACAAACAAACAAACAAATCTTCTCAGGAATGTGATCTTTCCTTCTAGAACTTGCTTCTAGAACTTGCTTGCTGTGGTTGTGTTGTGGAGTATTTAACTAATTCTCTACTTTGAATTTTACAAATGTTTCTTTTCAGTTTGCATGCTTTTTAATTTCTTTCTCATCACTCTGCCTACAATTTCCAGCAACATGTTAAATAGCTGTGTAAAAGTGAATTTCTTAAAAAAAAAAAAGTTCAGTTATCCCCACTGAATGAAATGCTTCCTTTGGACTGTTCTGGAATGGGCTTTGCCATACTAAGGCAATTTTTGCCATGCCTAGTTTCTTTCTAATCATGAACCATGTTGAATGTGCTCAAATTCTTTTTCTTTGTCACTTAAGGTGATCATACAGTTTTTTCTATGAATGTGGTATAATATGTGGACTGGTTTTTGTATGTTGAGTCATCCTTATATTCCAGTGATAAACTGTACTTGGTTATGGTATATCATCCCTTTAATATGTTTCTGGATTCATTTTGCTAGTGTCTTGCTGAGGATTTTTTATTTTATATTTACAAAGGAGGTTGGTTGTAGCTGTCTTACAATATCTTTCTTAGTCAATCTCTTGTTCAATTT
The DNA here is from genome assembly GCF_011762505.2 of Arvicanthis niloticus. NCBI lineage: Eukaryota > Metazoa > Chordata > Mammalia > Rodentia > Muridae > Arvicanthis > Arvicanthis niloticus. Next base: position 70,291,057 of record NC_047663.1, on the reverse strand, counting down.
TTTTTCTATTTCACCTTCATTCAATCTTAATTGGTTCCTAGAAACTTCTTAACTTCGCCCTGCATGGCTTGTCAGTATATGATTATCCAGCCTATTCTCTGATAGTTCTTTTATCTCTACAAGGTTGTCCATACTGTCTGCAGTATTTTTCCCATTTTTGGAATTCAAGCTTTTAGTATAGTAAATCTCACTGACTTTTTCAAAGAACTAACTTTCAATATTTCCCTATTGTTCTCTCTTTTGTTCCTGTTCTTCCTTCCTTCTTTCCTTCCTTTTTTTCTTTCTTCCTTTCTTTCTAGCTCTGAGTTTACTCTCCTAGCTTCTTACAGCGTGGAGCTATGTTTTGCTATAGTTCCTCCTTATTTATTTATTTATTTATTTTTGCATGATGGTTTACAGCTGTAAACTTCCCTCTGGGCTCTGCCTTTGTATCATTCCCATGAGTTTTGGTTACTTTGTGGATTTGTTTTCATGATTGTCTCAATAGACTGTCTAGTTCATCTTAGGAGGTTTTTTTTTTTTTTTTTTTTTTTTTTTTCCCTAATTGTTTGAATAAACTATTCATTGAAATTCCATACATTTGTGAAGTTTCTCCTATTGTTAGTTTGCTGTTTTATTTCTCCCAGATTGGAAAAGATACTTTGTATGCTTTCAATAGTTTAAACTTGTTTTGTGACCTGTGACACTAAGGTCTTTACCAGAGAATGACTTGTGTTCAGGAAGATGGTATTTCTTCTCCTCTGATGCTATGGGGCATTCTATGTTATTTAGGTTTATTTGATTTTTAATCATTTTCTATATAAAGATTTACTTATTTTTATTCTATATGTATGTGTGTTTTGCCTGTATGTATGTGTGTGTGTGTGTGTGTGTGTGTGTGTGTGCGCGTATTCTGTGTGCCTGGTGCCTGTGGTGGCCAGAAGAGGGCATTAGACCTCCTGGAACTGGGGCTCTAGGGTAAGCCATCATGTGGGTGCTGGGAACTGAACTTGGATCCTCTGCAGGAGCAGCCAGTTCTCTTAACTGCTGAGACATCTCACCAGGCAACATTTTGTCATTTTCTATTTCTATCTACACGTATGTGGCTTCCTAAATTCCCTGTCCACACAAGAAACTTTCCAAAGTTCCTGTTCTCCTCCAACCTCTTCTTCCCCAAACTTCTGGATTTGTTCGTCACATTGCTTGCCTTATCTTTTGAACTTTGCCCCAATTGGCTGAAATAACGTTTTTCTTTAAATTCATTTGGCAAGTATCAAGGAACTCACTTCAGCTCTAGTGAGAAACTACTAGTCAGGGGAAACAAATCAAGCTTCTGCAGAAGCCCATGACTGCAATTCTTGTTTTCTCTGGTATCATTAACTGTGTTGGTAACATGGGTTATCATAGTTCTGGAACTCTTGTGTTGGAGAGTAGGGTGTGGCAAACAGGAATTAACACACACTGAAAGCCAGCGGCTTCCTTATTCATCAGCATCCTCGGCTTTTGTACATTTCTGATTAAATTTTGGCATTCCCCAAAAGTCAATTCTGGCAGATTTGTCAGTTTGTTCTCTGCTTTTGTGGAAGGGCAGAACTTTGTCATTTCCCATTCTGACATGTTGGCAGCATCCTCTCCAATGTCACGTTCACTTATCAGAATAGTACATATAAGAACTTAAGATCAGTGAGGTAAAGGATGTTCCTTCTTCCTAGCATGGCCACCATCCCTCTCTCTGAGATGGCTCGATGTCTTGTATTAGTTTTTTATCGCTGTCATAACAAGTTGCTGTAAAGTTAATGGCTCGTATAATATAATTTATGCAGCTTTTGAGGTCAGAAATCTGAAGTGGGTCTTGCTGACCTAGAATCAAGTTGGCAGGACTTTGTTCCTTCTGGGGACTCTCCAGAGGATCTGTGTCCTTGGCCTTTTCGGTTTCTGGAGGCCATCTGCATTCCTTGGCTCATGACGCTCTCTCTCTCCATCATCAAAGCCAACAACATGAGGCCAAGGATGTCTCCTGCTGCTGCCTGTCTGCATCTTTCTTCTGTATCCTTCTCGTATCTCTAGGATCACTTGTGATTGTATTGGTCCTTCCTGGCTTATCCAGGAAACTTCTGCACCACAAAGTCAGCTGCTTTACAACTTTAACTTTCTTTCACCATGAAATAATACATATTCACAGAGTCTAGGGGTTATAACATAGGTGTCTGAAGGACCACAGTGCTACCTACTACATATAACTTGCCCAAGAATGCGTTTTATAATCATTATTTCACATTTGATACTTAAAGAATCTGAGAAAGAAGAGCAAGTTTGTGCTGTTATGATTAAATAAATATACTGCATCTCTATATCATGCAGGCCCAATGATATGTTTTTATAAGTGTGTTTTGTATAATTACTTTCAAAACCAGTTGAAGAAAGAGGGGAGATGAATTTGTGCTATTTTTATAATGTATCATTAATTTCATTAATTATTATTAATATTGGATGTACAAATACATTGAAATTATTATTATTGTCTGGGGCTACCTGTTTACAGTCTAAACTTTCTTTTAGGATTAAAAAAGATTAATTAATTAATTAATTAATGTATTTATTTATTTTATGTCTAAGTACTCTATCTGCATGTACACCTGCATGCCAGAAGAGGGCATCAGACTGCATTATAGATAGTTGTGAACCACCATGTGGTTGCTGGGAATTGAACTCAACACCTCTGGGAGAGCAGCCAGTGCTTTCAACTGCTGAGCCATCTCTCCAGCCCCCTAAACTTTCTTCTAATATGTCTTATAAAAAAAAGAGGTCTCTTGACAACAATTTTCTCAGTTTCTTTTTAACATTTGGGACAGCTATTTCACCTTTGAATGACAGTTTTACTAGACATTGGATTCCTGGTGGACGGCCATTCACTCTCTCATGGTCTTCTGTCTTCTATAATCTCTTATGAAAAATCAGCCTTAGCTGAACGGGCTCCTTTGCACAACAGCATTCCATCCTGCTGTTCTATAAAACTTGTGTATTGTAGGGTTTTTCTTTGATGTTTTGGGATCTCTGCATTTATTTGAAGTTTTTTTTTTTGTTTGTTTGTTTTGTTTTGTTTTTTAGTTTCTTGGCTATGTACACTGATGTCTCCCTCAAGTTTAGTAAGTTTTCAGCAACTATGTCTCATATTTTCTATTGTCTTTCCCACTGATCTTTCTGATTCCTCAATCCCCCCAGTAATCTCCTCTGTAAACTCCCTCATCCCTATTCCATACTTTCCCAATCTCTCCCTTCCACCCTCCTCCCTACCCTCTTCCATCTGTTCCTTCATTCCTCCCTTTTATGCCTCTACCCCTTCCTCCTCCCATCCTCCCCTCTCACTCTCATCCCTCCCTTTAATCCTTCTTTCCTTCCCTCCTCCCATCCTCCCTTCTCATCCTCATCTCTCCCTCATCTTCCCCTTCCTCCTCCCCTCCTTCCTTCTCATCCTTCTCCAACAGATGGAACTTTCTCTAAGATGAACTGGTGAGAATTACAAAAAGAAAAGAAAGAACAAATTTCTGCTCAAGTACCAAAGCCTCACATTCTTCCATTCTTCTTGAGATATTCTTACCAAAATTTAATTGATTTTCTTGAAGAAGCGGTGTTTCTTTGTTTGCTGTATTCCCTTAGTGCAATTACTGCAGAGTTTAAATTGTTTCTTTTAATTTTCTTTTCACCCATGGGGCTCCTCTGGCCACCGTTCCCGGAATGGAGCTCTTGGGTCCCCAGTGCTTAGAAACTCTTCTTAGGACCATAGCAATACACAAAGCAGGGGACACTGTATCCATCAGGGTCTAATGAGGTACAGTTGTTGGAGACACAAATCAAGTTACACCATGGGCAGAACTGTACTGTCACGTGGATGAGACAGGAACCATGGCTGGCCCATACTATGTCATAGCCAAGACCTGTGTCTTCCCCATTCTAGTTAGCGTTAGCTGTCAACTTGATAAGCCTAGAATCATCTGAGAATGGAGTCTCCACTGAGGCATTTCCCAGATCATTGGCCTGTGGGCATGTCTATGGGGATTGTCTTGATTGGTGATTGTTGGGAGGAACCAGCCCACTGTGGGCAGCACCATTCCCTGGGCTGATGGTCCTGGGCCATATGAAAAAGCTAGTTAAGTGTGAGCCTTTGAGTGAGCCAGCAAACATCATCTTCCATCTGCTTCATGTTCCTATTTGAGTTTCCTCGGTGATGGATGGTGACCTGGAAGTGTAAATCAAATACATTCTTTCCTCTACTAAATTGCTTTTGGTCATAATATTTGTTACAATAATAAGATGAAGCTAAAACATTTTTTCTTTCTTGACATGGCTCTTTTCTGTGTAGACCTCCTTCTCAGATAATCATAAGTCACTTCACATAAGTGACTCCAGGATTCCTGTACAAGTTTTCCAGGCCAGGAAGGAAGATTATGTTTTATTTGTTGGGTTTTTTTTTTTTTTTCATCATCCCGATCTCATGGAAGACTATTGTCTCAGTTATTTTTTGTTGTTGCTGTTGTTGTTGCTCTGATAAACCACCCTGGCAAAAGCAATTTAATAGAGGATGGGCTTACTCCAGCCCACAGTTGAAGAGTACACTCTATTCTTGTGGAGTAGTCATGGAGGCAGGAACTTAAAAGCAGCTCAACACATGTGCATAACCAGGAAGTAGAGTGAGGATAAATGAATGGCTTCTGCTCAGTTCCCTTCTTTCACTTGTGTAGATCAGGAGCCCAGCCAGAAGATGGTTTCATCCACAGTGAGTAGGTCTTCCCACCTCAATTGATGATGTCAAGGAAAGCCCCAAATGTTTGCACAGAGACCCATCTCTCAGGTGATTCTAGATTTTGTCGATTGATGTTAAATACCACACACTCTGATTACACCACATGTTCATTCCCTGGGTAAACCATTGTGGCTAGGGACATGGGTACCAGCTATGGACTATGGGCTCTTCCCTATAGCCCTCTGAGTGCAGACCAGATGTGATGCACACACCCATCAAAGTCACACCAGGCCCCTGGGTGAGCAGGAGGAATCAAGTCATCCCAATGGCCCCCATTTTTCCCTGTTTAAAAAAATACATTAATGGAAAGATGACTCAGCTAAACCACTATTCTTGCCGAGGACCTGGGTTTACTTCCCAGGACCCACATGTGGTTCACAAATACTTGTAACTCCAGTTCTAGGGAATTGGATACCTCTTCCTGATCCCCATAGGCACCGTGTACAAATGTGATGCACATAACACACATTTAGGCAGAACACCCATACATATAAAATAAAGTCATCTTTAAAAATACTTGTAGATAAGTATATGTGCAATTTTACACATCCAACAGTCCTTTCCTTACTAATGTTTTGATTTATGATATTTTTATGATGACATAAAAAGCAACATCCCTGCATAATTTTGTAGCTGAGGAATTGACTCCGTGGGTAAAGAGCTCTTCATAAGCACAAGTGTGAGGACCTGAGTTCATTTTCTAGACACCCATATAAAAGTGGGCAGACGGAAGCCTGCCTGGAGCCCCAGCACTCTGGATCCCTGGAACAAATTGGCTACATGACTAGCCACATAGCCAGTGATGAGTCCAAGTGAGAGACCCTCCTTCAATATGTAAGATGGAGACATGATAAAGAGCATCAACCTCTGGCATCCACAGACACACAAAAACACATGTACACTCACATACACACCATAAACAGGAAAAACGAAGCAATAATAAATTTGCATTGGGCTCTTGTCCCAGATTAAGCAACACTGAACCTCGGTTCTCGTCAGTCACATGATCACTGAGGGAAAGAGCCTGCACTCCAGGCTGTTTGGTAGGCTTGATATATAGTTTCGTGACTTACAGCAGTTTCAGAGGGGTTTGTGGGGCTCCACTGTGGGCAGAGGGGCATCTGAAGCCAATCTGTGTGTGCTCTGAATCTCATTGACATACTCAGAACTTAAAATCACACTTCCTAAGAGCCATCTCTTTGGACTGCGCTCCTCCTGCAAAAATGAATGAGCACTTCCCCAAAACTGAAATAAAGTCAGATTATGCAAGTCAAAGAAAGAGCATGTTTGAATTGTGCCCAAGCAGTAAACTTCTCCAAGGAGACTGTGGTCATTGGACCTTCATAAATGGAAAGTGCAGAGTGGCCTTCGACACGGCGACTTTCACATCACTTTTTGAGCCTCAGATTGATTTTGACTCTCTGGATGACACTGAGGCTGAAAACTCTGACTCACAGAGATGCAGAATAACAAACCCAACTCGCCAAGCCTTGCTGGACGATGTGAATCTTTCTGGGTTGACCTGATGCTACCTCATTTTCCACAAGCCTGAGTTCTCCTCTGGCAGTATATGCCTGAAAAAGGCTGGCTGGGGCAGCTGGCATGAGCTGCTCCTCTGTGTCACATGTAATCCTGTGGTATTTCTACCTCACATGCTGTCCCTGTGGACACAATAACAATGTCTACAGTGGCATGTGGCCTCTGGTTTTACAGTGTTCCTATCCTGAATTGTGTAAGAAAGCAGACTGAGCAAGCCAGTAAAAAGCACTCTTTCATAGCCTCTGCTTCAGTTCCTGCCTTGATTTCCCTCTGCCATAGACTTGTTACCTGGAAGTGTAAGATGAAATAAACCCTTTCCTCTTGAGTTGCTTTTGCTCATGGTGTTTCCTCACAGCAATAGAAACCTAACAAAGACAGGGACCAATCAATATTCATGTCAAGTCTTTGCATCACAATCTACTACAGTTGGGTTTCCTCTTCTACCTTAAAACTGGAGATATTCTTCTGGGTTAATGAGTTACTTTCCCCATGGCTGTGACCAAATACCTGACAAGAAACAGCATAAGGGAAAGACAGGGAAGACTTACTCTGGCTTACAGTTTAAGGATATAGTACATCATGGTGGCAAAAGCATGGTGCAGGAATATGAGATAGCCTGTTACATTACTAATGCCGTCAGGAGGCAGAGGGCAGACAGGAAGTGATGTCAGGCTATAAACCTTAAGGCCCACCCACAATGATCTCCTTTCTCTACCAAAAACCCACCATGTAAAACTTTGACAGCCTTCCAAAACAGCACCAGGGACCAGATGTTCAACTAAGCACCAGTGGGGGACTTTCACACTGAAACCACAACCAGTGACTAAGAATGCTCTGCTTAGCGGAGTAGAACCCTGTGTTCCTCTTTCCCTACTGACAAACTTGCAGAAGTAGTGGGGAGCTCAGACTCCAAGTAGGACCAGTTTTCAAGTATCCACAGCAGTGACCAAGGCCTCTGTTGGTGGCTGTACTGGCATTGCTTGCCAGGATCAAAGGTATCAAAGCTGATACTTTGAGGGATTCTTCCCTTACCAAAGCAGTGGACTCTACCCCTTGGCATATGCCACAAGAACTCCCTGGGACGTGGAATCATGGTCAAAGCTCCCACCAGTATGAGCATGGAAACGTCTTTCAGGTTTCTAGAGAAGATTCACTAACTGACTATTTCTTTGATGATGCTATCCCCTCAATCCTTTGTCTTAATTTGTTTTCTGTTGCTATAACAAAGCTATACAGGACTGGGAAGTTTGTGCAGGATAGAAGTTTAATCCCACTGCAGTTCTGGAGGCTGGGGAGTCCTAGATTATAATGCTGGCATCCACCAGTGTCTAGTGAGGGCTTACAGCTGTAACATAATGCAATGGGGTGTTGTGTGGGGAGACAGCTGAGTGTGCCAGCTCAGGCACCTCTTCTTTTAAAGCTAGTTGCAGGTATTGGGGGAACCACCCTCATCACCTCACCTAATCCTAATGAAGGCTCCACCTCCTAGTACCATCAACATATGATTTGGATAATTATGATTTATACACGTGAACTTGTAGGGACCATGCCCAAATGGCATGACCTTTGGCCAGCATTCTCTTTCAACATAATACTCTCTGGCTCTCTTTTCCTAAGGACCCATGTACCTCCCCTTCTGAACCCTCTCATACCAGCTAGGACCTGTTCCATGGGGAAGCCATCATCTTGCTAACCCTGCTGATGTCTCACCATCCTTTGCCCAGCTGCCTCATCTTGATGCAGACATCCATTCTTGCCAGTGCTCTGGCTTCATGATATTTGCAGGACAAGCTGTAGTCCTGGTGAAACTGAAACCTTCCACCAGTCCTGTACCTGCTGCAGGGGACCCCTCAGTTCCTCTGCTGGTCACAATGGTGGCTGGTGGCCTTCAGCAAGCATCTCACCCCATTTCCTGTCCAGGCAGCTTTCCCTGTCTTTCCTCTTTGCATTCCTCTAACATCTCGCCATCTTTATCCATATCGCTGACTATGCCTCTCAGCACAGACAAAACTCTGAGTGGTCACTGTCTCCGTTCATCTCCATTCCTCAAATCCCATGAGTCTCCACAGCATTTCTGCAGACATCACCCTGCCCAAGCCATCTTCTTCAAGGTCACTCATGACTTCACTACTAATGAATCCACGGTCTGATCCTCACCAGTGATTCATGGCGTGCAATGAGGCTGCCTCTCTTGCCTCCCTGAGGTGCTTTACACGCATTACACTTTCTTGGTCTCTAACCACTGTGCTCTTCATTTGACCTCAGTTTCCTGTGCCATCTCCCTTCTTCCCACCTTTGGAGTGTTGGCACACGCCTGGGCATGAGCCCCAGAATTCCACTTGTCACTCTGAGAAATATTTCAACTGGAAATGAAAGTTGGTAGTGACGGCTCTCCTAACACGAATACATTTGAGAATAATACACAAGAAATATGGCTACCTAAGCCTCAGGACTTGAATTTGAGTCCAGAACTCTGTGAGAAAGCCAGAATTGATGGTGTACATTTGGTCCCAGTGCTGGGCAGGCTGGGGCAGTTGAATCTCTGGTACCCAGTGGTCAGCCAGCCTAGCATATGTGCTAGATTCTAGGCCAGTGAGAGACCCAGGCTGTCCCTGAGGAATGATACACAAGGTTTGTTTCTGACCTCTGACCTCTGACCTCTGACCTCTGGCCTCTGACCTCTACAGACTTAATAAAATATACAAATATGCAAATGTGTCAGCCTTTCAAAACTTATGAGAGCCTGACCCCTTCTCAGCAGCGCCACCTCTCTGTCATTGGGTCCAGCCACCACCATCATCTTTCCAAAGGTTCTTCCCTGCTTCTTCCTACCCGTCCCTTCCCTTCTCTGCCCCTTTCCCCTCCCTGCCTTTTCTAATCAGTGATTCATTCCCTTTTCCTCTAACAGCCTTAGCAAGATATAATTTGCAGCCAATCAATTCACCCATTGTATACAATTAATCAAAATATCAATGTCTTCTCAGACTTTGTGACTGTCATTACGGTCACCTCAGAACTACTCCAAAAGTAACTCCCACATGGTAGCTGTCAGCCTTCATCCCTATCTCTCTATCCCCTAGGCAACCACCAAGCTATTTCCTGTCTCTGTGGATTTGTCTTTGCTGGGATTTGCTAGAAACAGGATCCTATATCACGGGCGCTTAAGTCAGCGAGTCTTTGATGCCTTCCATGGATCATGTGTGCCCAAGCACTTCCCCTAATGGCCTCTGCTTCGGTTTAGAAGACAGTGTTTTTTATCATCCACTAAACTGTGATGGTCAACTCTGTCAGCCTGACAGGCTCTAGAATACTAAAGAGGCACATCTGTGAGGGATTTCTTGATTAGGTCAGCTGGGGTGGGAAGATGCATCCTGAAGTGTGGGTGGGACCATTCCGCAGGCTGGGATTCAGGGCTGAACAAAAGCAAACAGCAGCGGAACAGCAACAGCGGTATTCTTCCCAAATGTGGGTGCAGCCTGAGCAGACCCCTCACATTCCCGCTGCCACCCCTGTGACTTCCCCTCAGAAGGTCTCTACTCGGGAACTCTAAGCCCAAATCAACCTTTAAGTTGTATTTGTCAGAGTATTTCATCACAATGATGGGGAATACAACTAACTCATGGACTCAGTGTGATTCAGCCCACTGCATCTCTTCCTTTCCAGACATCTCATGTGTGTTCTGTAAATGAACTGCTGGGAAGAGCTTGAGTTTCACAGCCCAGCCCTGCTTCCTGATCTGCCCAGAAGTCAGCACAATCCCACTGCCACAGTTGTGAGCTGCTTTTGCCTGGCACTTTTCCTGACATGATGGGTCATACCCTCAGACTGTGAGCCAAAATAAATCATTCTTCCCTTAAGTTACTTCTTTTCAGGTATTTGGTCACAGCAATAGGGGGAGGTAACTAATTTAGGGTCCCTGATGAATATCCCTGGGGCATATTCAGCTCCTAGCCAATATATTGTAGTAGTGATTATTGGGGGTGTGTCTGAGGAGGCCAAGCCAACTTATCAAAAAGACATCTGCACTCTTATCTTCTTCACATCATTCACAGTTGCAAATCCAAAGTCAAATCAGATGCCCATCGATGGGGAGGAGGGCTAAAGGAAATGAAGTACACAGATACGGCAGGACGTCATTGCAACCATAAAAAATGAGTCTCATCGCTGTGACAACATGGAAATAGAACATTCCAGAGACTGAAACAAACCAAACATGGAAAGGAAAAGATGAAATTCTGTCACTCAGGTGTGGCAGCCGAGAAGGCTGATTTCAGGTAGCTGGGCTTGGCTATTCATCCCTGCACTGAGCCAGGAGGATCATGGGCTCAAAGCCAACCTGAGTTAGGTAGCAAGAAAGGATCAAGGGGAGAAAGGAAAAAGGGAGGCAGGAGGGAGAGTGGGAAAAGATAAGGATTCTAGCATCTGGGAAAGGTGGGGAGGAAGAGCCAGGTGGACAACAGTTACCAAACTAGTCAGGAGTATTCCTTTTTCGGTTATATTTATTTTAACTTTATGTGTATGAGTATTTTACCAGTATGCAGATGTCTCATATGTGTGCAGTGCCCACAGAGGCCAGAAGGTGTTAGCTCCTCTGGAACTAGACTTCCAGCCAATGGTGAGCTGCCATGTGGGTGCTGGGAACTGAACCTGGACTCTAGAAGAGCAATGGGAGAGCTTAACTGTGGAGCCATCGTGCCAGCCCCCTTTGTTCTAGTATATTCTATAGCAGGGCAGGTAACTATAGTTTACAACAACTTCTATAATCTCTTTATTTACTTGGCTGAATTAGAGTCCTGCCAAATAGCTTAAGATGCTCTCAAATTTATGATCCGTCAACCTCAGCTCCCTTAAGTGCTGGTAGTACAGGCACGCGCTACCGTGTCCAGCCATACTATATGGCTCATAAAGAACTGCAAGTTCACAGGTTCCCAGTCCAGAATGGTGAGGAATGTCCAAGGGGCTGGTGATTTTAATTTCTCTGCTTAGACCGTGATTCGTGGTACGCAGGATGGACAGAGAACAGCCCCGCAACCGGAAACACAGTGTGTTTCCATTAGCACACCGTACCCACAATGAGGTGCAACACTTTCCTGTCAATTAAAAATAAACAGAGCAAAACTGCAGCGTCAACATCCAAAGTAGATGGCTGATGAGTCACAGACTCCCAGCAGGGGAGGCCAGAACTGGGCTCCCAGAGGGACACGAGTTGCCTCACCTGCAGTGTGTTCCAGGGAACCAGCACTGCTCCAGTTCCCTTGGGGCCTGCTCCAGGCTTTCGGGGAATATCTCCACCCTGGGTGGAAGGTCAGGTCCAGCTCCTCCGTGCTGGTAAGTCTGTGATACATACGGCTCCACCAGGCCTGTCCGTGCACCCAGCCTGGGGATGTTTGTTGTAGGGCACTCAGAGGCTCTGTGAGGTGAGAAGGCCGCCACTGGAGGTTCTGGCTAAGAATTCGACCTTTAACATCTACATGACTGTGAGTGCAGCCAGCTGTGCTGTCCAGCGGGCTTCGGAGGGGCAGGTGCCTTCTGAGCTTCTCTTTTTCTTCACTTTTTTTGTCAGACGCCTGGCATCTGTGCTTTGGCAATTTCAGAGATGAAGTTAAAACCGGAGGACACAGATGTTCTATGCTGCTTCCTTTCCCCTTGACATTTCCCCAACAAAGACTCTGGGCAGGGACACGGAGAGGGGCCCGGGAGCCCCTCACAGCCTTCACCTTCGGTAGAAAAGTCGAACGCCATGCATTTGATTGTTGTAAATTTTTCCTAAATCCAAACAGCAATGCCCCATGCTACCCTGCCCTTGTGAAGCCATACTTAACGGGTCTGGTTTGGCTCACAGTTATTAAGACTTCAAAGTAGCTGAAAGGATGAGATCTTCATCAGCTCAAGCTCCCATGACAAAAATCCCCTACGTCTGGGTAACTCCATCATGTACTTAGTCATGTACCTCGTAGTTTTGGAGATGGGCAAGTTGTGTGGAGGCGTTGTTGAAGTATGGTGAATAGGCTTCAGAGATGGGACCATCTCTGTTCTTATGTAGTGGGAGAGAAAGCTTGCTGGCGTTCTTGTTATGCAAGCACTAATTAGGTTCATGAGGCTTCTCCCCTAGTATCTAATCACCTACCAAGGGCCCCATCACTGGCAGCCAGAGCTCTCCATGCTACTGCTGAAGCAGGAATTCTTTTCGGGGGGGGGGGGCGGGCTTCTAAACTCATAAGACACAGGGACTCTTGACTGTATCACAGAAAAGAATTTCAGGACAAGTCAGTAGGAAATACAACTGGAGTTTATCAAGAAAATATCTTTTTTTTAAAACTGTAGTTATGTGTTGATGTTCGTAAGGGGACTGCATGTACCTGAGTGGAGGTGCCTCAGAGGCCAGCTAGAGGGTGCTGGGAACTGAGCATGTGTCTGTGCGTCCTCCACAAAAGCAGCAAGCACTCTTAATCCCTAAGTAGTCTCTCCAGACCTAAGAAAAGGTTGAGAATACAGATTTAAGCAAGGAGGGAGGGAAGGAAGGACTGAAGGAGGGAGGGAGGGAGGGAAGAAGGGAGGGAGGGAGGGAGGGAGGGAGGGAGGAAAGGAAGGAGGGAGGGAGATCTGTACATGACTTTGAGCAGCTGTTTTATGTCAATTTTTAAAGGAAAGGAGGATTATTCATGAGTTAAGGCAGGGAGTTCCAGGAACAGGTCTGGATTTTTCCAGACTAGGGTTACTCCCCTCTTGTGTCTTCACAAGAGCTTGTTTGTTGTAGCTTGGTGTCAGATGCATGATGGGAGCAGGCGATTCTGCAAAGCTCATGAGCTGTAGGATAAGCAAAGGACAGTTGGCCTCACGGGCCAACTGTTGGCTGTGTTGTTTCCAGCTTGTTGAGTTGGTCTTGTATCTGCTGTTGGAATGCTCTCATGGTGTTTTGTGTGTTGCAGCTCTGCGGTTGGTTGCATCAGACTTCAGCCACCCAGCAGTTGGCCTGTTTGTCTAATTATCTTGCCTCAGCCCCACCCATCCCATCTCACTGAGGATCAGGCTTCTGCATATGAACTGGGGAGTCCACAGTAGGCACCAAGGGAAGAGACCTTTGATCAGAGCCTTCACATCCAGCCCTATTCCTTGCTAGGGTCTCAGGGTCTCAGAAGGGTTCTGAGGATGGATTTCTTGGTAGAACTGGCACACTAAGGTTTTTTGTGTGCCTTCGAGGGAGTGGTTGGGACAATTGGGACTCATGTCCATCTTTTCCTGTCTTCATCTTCTTAGAAATAAGGTAGTGATGATTGGTTCTGAGGCTGAAGGGAGGGAAGATCCCAAAACCAGCATCATGAGGCAGTACATAGAAGTTTGTGGCTCTTTGGGTGAGTGCATTCAGTATTCTGCAGGAGGCTGTGAAGCTGGAAGCCAGGGTATGACTGGTCTCAAGGCTAAGCAGAATCTCTATCTAGGGACTCCTAATCCTCCTCCCTCTACCCCTTGAGTATTGGGATTACAGGTATTTGCCACAATGCCCTGATGCTTTATATAGTACTGGAGAGAAACCCAGGGCTTTGTACAGGAGGCAAATACTTGGTAGGGAGTAGATTTAAGCACATGCTGAACAACGGCTGAATTAGGAGAGTATCTGAGTCCAGAATTACAGCCACAGTGGGAACAGGAGGTGGGAATGAGCCTTGAACACCTCAGAGAAGAGATGGGGCCAGAGGAGAGAATAGTCTCTGTATTGGGCAAGAGAAGGATGGTTGGAGCCATGCTGGTCCAACATATATTCCTAAAATGAACTCTATCTGGGGCTCAACAGGTTCATCTGGGGAGGGGGACCCAGCAACAAACAGGACCAAACTGGTGAGTATCAAAACTGGATTCTGTCTTTGCTCCAGTAATCTTCGTTTTGGGCAAGAGAAGGATGGTTAGAGCCATGCTAGTCCAAGCTTCTAGCCTCCTCTTGGACAGGACTCAAACCCAAAGGTCAGTCTGACCCATGTTTTTCCTTCTGAAGCTCAAGGTCTTGGTGACAGAGCATTTCAAGGAGGTGATGTGTAGTTCCCAGCATCCATGCTCTAGTGAAAGGGAATTAAATCCAGGTGCTGGAAGAATCTACACTGGAGATGCTACAGGAAAGCAAATGCAGGGACCATAAGCCAGGGTTTCAAAGCTTGAATAAGAGTCTGCCAGTACCTTTGGTTCACTATCTGTTACAGGTGGGATAATTTATTTAAAAAGAAAAAAAAAAAAACAAGTTTATTTGCCCCATGGTTCTAGAGCCTAGGAAGTTCAACTCTTCATTGGTACCCAATGAGGACCTGCCTGCTGTACCATAACATGGTAGATGGAGTCACATGGTGGGATAGAGGACGTGTGCTAGCTCGGTAGTATATCTCTTTGTAGCAGGATAATTTCCTGCTACTGTTACATTATATTTGCAATGAAGCTCGTTAATTGGGGAGGAACTAATGTGGGAGGAGCTAAAAGTGGGAAGGAGAAGGAAGAGGAGGAGAGAGAGGAGACTAGCGATGGGGTTGGGGGGGTAAGAGGGCTGTGGATGTCACCCTTGTGTCTCTAGCAGTCTCAGGTAGTTAGTCATATCAAAAGGTTAGGTAATTGGGATAACAATTCTAATTGTGTGGGCTTCTTGTGGATTGAGTATTTGCTGATATATTAATCTGTGTGGTTAATCTTTAAGCTTTAAGAGTCTCATTTCTACCGGGTACCGCAGGCATAGCAGGAATGGTCTGGGCTCAGTCAAGCATTGTGGGACAGCATGGATTGGCAGAGCCAGCAGCTATGCTGGCATCTCATGAGTGCCAGGGCTGGTATTTCTAGATAGCCGGATCCGTGGACAGAGTGGGAACAAGCAGGACCTGGCACCATTTTCTAAATATCACCCCTACATCTCTTCTTATAAGATCACTGATGCTATCATAGGCATCTCCCTACCAGGACCCAAAATGACTTAATTACCCCAACAAAGGCCCCACCTCCAGACATCATCAACATACAGATTCAGGTACTAAATCCCCAATACCAGAAGCTGCATTCAAACCACAGCATCTAGGAAGGACAGCATCTGGACACTCTGGGCAGAGCAAGTCACGTTTCTCAGCATGCACAGGAGTTTGGGTGGTGCAGGGACCCACCAGTGTTTGAACAGGAGCTGAGCATGTCATGGTTGGTGGGCTGGGCAGGTGATGTGAAGGGGCAGGTCCCTCAGGAGGCCACAGACACAGTGGCTCACATTGCACCTGCTCTGGCAACCACTATGGGGGTTTTACCGATGAGGTAAGGTCTAGTGAAGGGTCCAGCCTCTGTGGAGAGGGGCTGGAGGCAGGAGACCACATACTGAAGTCTATGCAGAAGCCTAACGTCATGGCAGACAGGAGAGGAACTACACATCAGAGAATCAAAGCAGAAGATGTTGGATGTTCCCAATTCCTTACATGTGTAGATGTGACACCTGCCAGGACCGGGTTAGGGAAAGACACCAGGTTCCATGATAGAAGTTCCACTGCAAAAGGGTCATGTAACATCTAAAGGTGACCACAGGCAGCTGGGTGGTATAGCCCAGGAGGACATAGAGTGCTTTATTCGATTGAAACAGACTCCTTCTAAACCTGGACCTTGGTTAGGAGGATAAAGCTGTCCTCCTGTCTCTGCCCACCACAGTTCTGGAGTTACAAGCCCATGTGTGAACATACCTTGGATTTTCATGTGAGTTTTGGGCATTCAAACTCTGTTCCTCATGCGTAAGCACCAAGCCCTCTGTGATCCATCGCCCGTGTCCCAGCTGGTGTTTCAAAGATCTGCGGGGATGTGTTCAGACATGAGAGCCAAGGGTGGTTTTGCGCATTTCCACTCTCTAGGAAGTTAAAGATGTTGTCTTTTGTGACTTTAATTGGACCAATAAATAAAAGATTTTAAAGTATCAATGTTAGGAACAATGGGAGCACTGTGAAACTTTAATGGAAGGAACATAAGCGTGCATGTAAGCTTAATCGGGGGAATTGCCAGCGAGTGGCTCTTTGCCATGTTTTAAGTAACGGATTGCACTAGAAGTGGCATCAGAAACACAATAAGATAACCAGTATCTGCAGAGCGTGTAGGCTCCTTTACTGGTCTGCTGGCTCCACACAGGCTCGCATGAGAACTGTCTTCTCAGCTCTCAAGGGTGCCCCGAGATGTCCTATTTTCCAAACTCAGAATCAAGGACTGATTCAAAAACAATTACAGTAACTTGCTTAAAGTGTCAGAATTCACTTGAGAGCCCCTTGAAACCCAGACTGGAACAATGCTTGGGCTCTACACTCAGGGAAATGCCCAGGGTTCTGATTTGGGACCAGAGATTTTATAGTGGCTGTGGAATTCGGATGTCACTTCTCACACTCTGCAGAAGGCAGGTAATCATGGCTAACTCAGTGCACTGCTGCAATGATGAATTGGCAGGATACTGGCAACCTGCTTAAAACAATGCCCAAGACAATTTAAGAGCGACGTGACCCTTTATTAGGAAGCCCAAATTGTTGCCATGGTAGCAGCCAGGCCTGCTAAGTTGTGGTTATACTCGGGTTGATCCAATCTCTCACAGATACACTTGCTTCCCCAGATGGAAAGCTGTTTCTTCATTTAACTGCAGAGTGGAGTGTCATGGGGCCACATAAGCCTGGGATAAATGTAAAACTGTCTTCTGGGGGCACCGATTCTATTTTTAAAAGATCTCTAGGTTATGAGTCCTCCATGCAAAGTGTTTCAGATTGCAGATTTTGTTTTTTTCAGATATGAGTTTTACATTACATGGTGGGATGTCTCAGGGAAAAGATCAAGGTATATACATGAAATTTATTTATGTTTTTTGTACACCTGTATCCATAGCCTGGGATAATTTATAAAGTATTTTAATATATATATGTCATCAGAGGTCAGGGATGTAATTTTCTTTCTTCTTTCTTTCCTTCTTTCCTTCCTTCACTCCTTTCTTCCTTCCTTTCCTTTCTGTCTGTCTTTCTTTTTTTTTTTTTTTTTTTAAGATTTCTTGTTTATTTATTTAAGTTTGTGTCTGTGTGAGTGTATGTGTCTGTGCCTGTGCTCAGAGGCCGGGAGATGACATTAGGTGTCCTCCTCTCTCATCCCCTATTTGTTTCTTTGAGCCAGCGTCTCCCCTGTACCAAGGGCTCACATTTCTCTTCTAGGCTGAGAGCCAGCCAGCTTTAGCAACACTCTTGCCTCTGCCCTCCTTGGAGCCTGGGTTTCATGCATGAGTGGGGGACCCGACTCACTACCTGTATGCTGGATCAGAACTAGGAACCTCAAGCATGCACAGCAAATACTTGCAACCACAGATCCATCTCTCCAACCCCAGGGATGGAGTTTTTCTTTCTGGATGTCATGAGGAACTCAAAACGTTCCTGGGTTTGGATTTTCTGGTGAGGAATGCTCAGTGTTGACTATTCCAGGAGATAAATTCACACATTTCTCAGAGACACCGTGCACGACTAGGATAAAGTCCTACTTTTTGGTGAACCGCACTTTTGTCTTAATTTTTTAAGAAATTGTTAAATTTACAAGACTTATATGAAAATTGGGATTTAAATTCTATACAGACTTGACACGGGTCAGATACAGACAACCACCTTGCTTTCAGCTTGCTTGTTGAATCTCTGAATTGTTATAATGACTGACCCCTCAGGGGGCTGAAGTGCCTCCTGGAACCAAATAAAACTGCAGTCTGTGACCCTGGAGTCTGTGACATCTCCTCGTGAGGAGTTTGTGATCTGACATGGTAACCCGGAGGTGCCTTGCCTCTTACCAGCTGGTTTCATTAGTGCATCATTCTTTTTTAAAGTTTTATTTTATCATTAAAAGATAAGGAGTGACAGGTTTTTAATGTGCAGAGTTGTGATATGTGCAACTGTGTGCAGCAATACCAGCACTCCGAATAATGGATGAATTAGACACCATCTATTCTTGTGCCCTAACCATGTCTTTATACTTAAAGCATTTAACATACCTGTCCAATTTCACAAATTTGAGGTCCTCCCTCTCCCTCCCCTTCTTATTCCCCTCTCCCACTTCCTCCCCTCCACCTCTCCCTTTCCCTCCCCTCTCCCTCCTCCTCACCCTCTCCCTCTCTCCTCTCCTTTTCCCTCTCCCTCTCCTATTCTCTCTCTCTCTCTTCCTCTCCCTCTCTACCACCTTCCCCCTCTCCCTCTGTAGAGTATTAAGATGGGTCTCACTCTGCATCCCAGGTTAGTCTAAAATTCACTATGTAACCCTGACCGACCTTGAACTCCTAGCAATCATCTAGTGTCCCATGTGCTAGGATTGCCAGGACCATCACACTAGACTAAACAGTAGGTTTCTGCTTGTCTATTTGTTTGACTGTTTGCTTTGTGGTGCTCAGGTACTTAGAAATGTTAGGCATGTGCTTTATAACTGAGTCACATGCCAGCCCTGAGATGTTTTACCAGCTTAAGTATACTTGCTGCTCTACCAGAAGACCTGAGTTCATTCTCAACACCCACATCAGGCCCATAGCTGCCTGTATGTCCAGCTTCAGGGGACATGATACCCTCCTCTGGCCTACATGAGCATCTGCATATACATTTGCATAGACTCAAAAATGTCAAGCAGGCTGGATTTGTTTCTTTCATGAGGGTACCCCCATTGTACTATAAAATGAAATAATGTCAATCAAGTACACAAGGTGGGCCCTTAAAATGTTCAATGTGTTTTATTTGTATGTGTGTTTTGTCTTCATGTGTGTCTGTGCACCACCTGTGTGCCTGGTGTCCATGGAAGCTAGAAGAGGGTGTCAGGTCCCCGAGACTGGAGTTACAGACAGTTGTGAGCCTCTGTGTGGGTGCTGGGAATTGAACCCAAATCCTCTGGAAGAGCAGGCAGTGCTCTTAATTGTGAGCCTTCAATGCATCCCCACAGTGGGCATTTTTAAAGTAGTGAATGGGTAAAGAAAATGTGTATAGACTCCAACACCCAGCTGTGTGTGGCACAGGTCAAGCCCACATCCCCTGTCTAGTTAGCGTATTACTGCTGTGAACAGACACCATGACCAAGGAAACTCTTATAAATGTTAACATTTAATTGGGGCTGGCTTACAGGTTCAGGGGTTCAGTCCATCATCAAGGCAGGAGCATGGCAGTACCCAGGTAGGCATGGTGCAGAAGAAGCTGAAAGTTCTACATCTTTATCTGAAGGCTGCTAGGAGAAGACTGGCTTCCAGGCAGCTAGGATGAGGGTCTTAAAACCCACGCCCACACCTACTCCAACAGGGCCATACCTCCTAATGGTACCATGCCCTAGGCCAAGCTTATACAACCCATCATTCCTGGCAGTTGGAGGTTTCAGAAATGGAAGCTGAAGTTGGTATTATTAAGCTCTTGTTTTCCTCCACGGCTCATCCTGTGAGCTTACACACAGTCTTCCTGAGCCATAATATATAGTTGATGTGTATTTGAAGCCAGCATTTCCATTGTTAAGGGCCAAGAGTGTGCAAGTCCATGGCCAGAAGACCAACATGTGCTTTTCACTGTAAAACCCACAGAAATAGCTCAGCCTCAGAGGTCACTGGGTTCCAAATGATGAGGTTAAATTTTCTGGTGATCCATACTGCACACCCACGCACCTGCATCCCTTACCTGTACTGTTCATCCATTCATCCTATAGCTCTGTCCACTCGCCTGGCTCAGTATACCTACACTGTTGCTTGCCCCTCCTCCCACCTATAGGCTCCGTCCACTACCATGCCCACTCAGTCACTGTCCTGCCCCTGCACACCCTAATCCTCTGCCCCACCTATCCGGCTCTGCTCTCCCCAACCCCACAGGGAGCTCCTCTCTCGCTAAACCACTTAGTCCTGTGATAGATTTCCTCTGGCAAGCCTGGCTCATCGATCCTGACTCTCAGGGATTTGATTACAGTGTTTTCGAACAAAGTCAAAAGTAGATTCCACGAGAGGGCTACAGTTAAGTAATTACGGTGCTTTGGTGATGTGTGCCAACACCCAGGACGAAGCCGGTAAGGACGTCAAGAGTAAAAGGTCAGAAGATGAAATTAGAAAAAACGAGAAGGTGTTATCAAGGGATGCCTGGCGCAGACTGGCACGGACTCCCAGCCAACCAAAAACTCTGATCGAGGGAATCGTAGAAATGAGCCATTTCACGCTTAATCACAGTTTCCCACAAAGTACTTAAAAAATGAGGAGGGAACTGAACTTGGACAATTAGCGTAATTAAACATTCATGGTGCCTGCTGCCCATTTCCTGCCTGGGGATATCTTTGGAGCAGAAGCATGGCTTTCTTCTTGGAGGTGACTTCAAGAGCAGCTGGCAGAAGGTTCTTTGCTATGGGGCCTGAGTTGGGACAGGACCCTGGAGAGAGTTGTTCTGGTGGCAGCCTAGGTTGGTAGGGAGACTGACATTGACCTGGTTGTCATGGAGATGGGTGAGGGATCTGGTGTGGCAGACCCATTCCCACATGAATTTGGGTCTCTGGGTGTCACCACCTCGCCTTTGATTCTCTTAGGCAGACATGGTGGGAGCCCTTGCCTTTATCCTGCCATAGCTTTTCATGGGCCCTGAACACTGATTGACTCTGGTACCACTGCCAGGACCATTATGCCCACTTTTCATAAGGGGAAACTGAGGCTCATGTCTTGGAGTATGGTGGTTTAACCATGTCACACAGCTGGGAGACAGTCATGCTGGGATCAGAGTCCAGGTCACCGGCTGACATGTCCCCTCTTACTGTTCAAGAGTGAATGGGAACACTGGGGACCCCAATTTATCCTAGGTCAGCTACTGATATTTCTGCCCAGACTTCAAGATGCTTCATCTAAGGGGCCCTAGCTTTCTACTAAGATGCTATAGATGTCAAGTGCAGTAATGGGAATGAAGATTCCATCTGAGGCAGGCAGGGTGCTGTGGTTGCTGCTGTGTGGATGGTGAGGAATGGGGCATGGTTGGCTGGAACAAGTCTAGCCTGTGCCCGGGTTTAGGTCATCTCCAGGTCCCAAACTTTGCTGTTTGGTCAAAAGAGATATGAGAGAGACACAAAGCAGATTCTGAGAGTCATCAGGCATTGCCCTTTTACACTCAAGCTGACCACAGGACCCTAGGAGAAGGGGAAGGAAACAGAGGTGTGGTTCTGGCCTGGGGATGGTCAGGGCTGTGGTGAGCGTGCCTCATCTCATGTGCTGTCTGGGAGGAAGGAGACCCGGCTGATGTCTAGACAGGTTGCTGAGTGAATAAATCGATACAAGCTCTCTGGTCACCTGGCACGGGCCAACTTGAAGTTGCTTTGATGGTCTTTCCTTATTCACCCCGGTCGGCAGGCAGCCTTGCATCAGGTGTCCTCCCTGCATCACACAGGCCCCCCAGGGTTTCAGACCCACATCCTGTTCCTGAGCATGCTGTGGACATAGGCTTGTCCAATGGATTCCCACAAAAGCCTTAGGACCTACGTGCTTTCAACCAGCCTTCTCTTTCTCCCACACGGCTCCAGTGAGCCACTCAGCATAGGAAAGGGCTTCCCGGGGCAACCAGCCACACCTAGTGTCCACTCCACCTGCATCCCACAGGGCTCTGTCTCAGCTCTGTGGTTCATTTTCTGCTTGCACATGAGCTGTCTCCCTGCCCATCCAGTTAGAGCCAGGGCTGCTCTGAAGAACACCACATCCCCTCACATCTTCAGCCTGCACAGAATTTCCGGTCTTCCCTCATCAGTCTCTCTCCACATCCCGAAGGCCTCCTTCCCGCAGCGTGGCCTTTCTCTGGCCTTTTCTCCTGGTTTCCTCTGTGGCTAGTATCACCCTCCTCACCACATAGGGTTGCTCTCAATGCTGTTACTCTTTTGGAGCCTATGTGACAGATCCCTTTTGCCTCAGCCGGGCTGGCCTGGGGAAGGTTAGACAGAGAGCACCTTAGCCCTTGGCTTGCCTCTATTTGAGCTACCCCACAGTGGGGGTACCAGTCTCTTTCCTGGGGTCTGATAAAACATTCTTGAGCCAAATTTGAGTCACCATGGTCCAGGAACGTGGAGATAGGTCACCCCACTTTCCATCTTCCAACGTGGAAGCAGGTTTTGTAGCAACAGAACAATAAAAGTTCTAAATCAAGGTACTTTAAAAATACACTGGTGGAGGCCTTAGGTGGGCCGTGCGGTGGGCCGAGGCCTTAGGTGGGCCGTGCAGTGGGCCGAGGCCTTAGGTGGGCCGTGCAGTGGGCCGAGGCCTTAGGTGGACCGTGCGGTGGGCCGAGGCCTTAGGTGGGCCGTGCAGTGGGCCGAGGCCTTAGGTGGACCGTGCAGTGGGCCGAGGCCTTAGGTGGGCCGTGCGGTGGGCCGAGGCCTTAGGTGGGCCGTATAGTGGGCCGAGGCCTTAGGTGGACCGTGCAGTGGGCCGAGGCCTTAGGTGAGCCGTATAGTGGGCCGAGGCCTTAGGTGGGCCGTGCAGTGGGCCGAGGCCTTAGGTGGGCCGTATAGTGGGCCGAGGCCTTAGGTGGACCGTGCAGTGGGCCGAGGCCTTAGGTGAGCCGTATAGTGGGCCGAGGCCTTAGGTGGACCGTGCAGTGGGCCGAGGCCTTAGGTGGGCCGTGCAGTGGGCCGAGGCCTTAGGTGGGCCGTATAGTGGGCCGAGGCCTTAGGTGGACCGTGCAGTGGGCCGAGGCCTTAGGTGAGCCGTATAGTGGGCCGAGGCCTTAGGTGGACCGTGCAGTGGGCCGAGGCCTTAGGTGGGCCGTGCAGTGGGCCGAGGCCTTAGGTGGGCCGTATAGTGGGCCGAGGCCTTAGGTGGACCGTGCAGTGGGCCGAGGCCTTAGGTGGACCGTGCAGTGGGCCGAGGCCTTAGGTGAACCGTATAGTGGGCCGAGGCCTTAGGTGAGCCGTGCGGTGGGCCGAGGCCTTAGGTGAGCCGTGCGGTGGGCCGAGGCCTTAGGTGGGCCGTGCAGTGGGCCGAGGCTTTAGGTGGACCGTATAGTGGGCCGAGGCCTTAGGTGGGCCGTGCAGTGGGCTGAGGAAGCTTCACCATAGCATCTTTAGCTCCTCCATTACCAAATAGTGTTTTGTTAAGTTACTGTGTTCCAAAGGTTTTTATCTGTTTATCAAGATGTTAGGTCTGACACAGAGGCCGGCAAGGAATGTCTCTTTAGAGCTAAAGATGATCAGAGAGAAGTTACAGCTGGGCTACCAGATCAGCGATGGCCCAAACTCTTCATAGTCATTGACATTTTATTAGTCAATGTATACAGATGGCTTCTTTCCAGAAATTTTCACTTACGTGGTTCACTAATTCTGCGGTCCTCCAGTATCTGAGAGAATACAGTCTGATCCACACTGGCCTGCAGGTGCCCCTGTCCACACATCAGCAGCAGACCCTTCCGTCTCTCACATGCTGCCTTTTCACCCATGCTCAGAGGCAGATCTAGGAATGAGTACCAGACCTCACCATCCCAGGTTTCTAGAGCTGCCACCAGCTATCCTGGTGTCTCCTCTTGAGTTTCCAAGAGCCAGCAGCACTGGCCTGCCAGCCCTCTTTGGGTGAGGCTTAGGCCTGGCCATCATTGAATTAAGAATTAATTCATATTTTTACATGTTTAAGTAATATGACTTTGGATGAATCCCTACCCATGGGCAGGATCAAACCAAGACCCCATGAGGGAGAAGAAGTCTGGTGTTTCCTAGGGGTTTGCTACTGTGTGCAAAACCAAAGTGTTTACTGGTTACCTGAGACAGATTCTGTAATAAATCACATCTACCTTGTGCTACCTTCCAGGATGGGAGAGAAATGAAGGTAAATAAGGAGGGTGTGGGCTATAGCCCCAGAAGCTCCTGCTCATGTGAGGGCCAGTGCACTGGTTCTGGTGTGTGAGAGTATGGCCATTCTCTGAGGTCTCTAGGCAAGTAGAGGGACCACATTCAGGAAGCGGACACCTGGGAGACTCACTTTGTCTGTGTCATAAACAGTGCTCTGCTTCTGCTCCGTTTAAATTTCATGCCAGTGTTTAAAATTAGAGACAGAGTGCCAGGGAGATGGCTCTGTGGGTAAGGTACCTGCCTATGAAGATCTGAGTTTGGGTCTCCAGATCCACATAAAGACTAGGCACAGTGGCTCTTGCCTGTAACTTCATCCTGGGATTAGGGGTGAGTGACAGACAGAAGAATCCTGGGAGCTGGTTGGACATCAATCTAGGTACATGAGGAGCTCTGGGTTCAGTGGGAGACCCTGTCTCAAAAACTAGGGTGAAAAGGAGCAATAAAGGAAAAACACCTGCCATGGGTAAGTGAATTTGTGAACACACAGCGACACACGAAAACACAAAAACACACGCACACAACACACTTCAGCAAAATAAGTTTTTAAAAAATTTTTTTAAATCAGAGGCATTTGGTGAGTGTGGCGACTCAAAACTGTAATCCCAATAGTTGAGAGCTAGAGACAAGTTTTAATCTTGACTACACAGGAGTTCAAGGCCAGCCAGCACTACATGAAATCTTGGGGGTGGGGGGAGACAGAGACAGACAGAGATAGAGACAGACAAAGAAAGAGAGCGAATGAATCAGAGAAACTAGCACAAACCCAGACTTTCAACCTCCTTAACACAAAAAGAAGGCCCAGCATTAGGGATGGCTCCCTGCCAGCCGTGCTGTCCCCTTTGACTGGAGGCAGCCTGCCCCAGAGCACATACATTCTCGTGTCCTCTTGCCCAGAGGCCACGCTCCCGACACGGCTTTTCCTACGGGAGCAAAATATTTCTCAGGAACAAAAAAAAAACAAAAGAGAAGCCAAGAGGAGTTCCTGTTTTAAGAAAGGGAAGAGAGTGCATTTCTTCCTAGAAATGCAGAGGGCAGGCTCGGGATGTAAACAGTGTGTCTGGTTCAGTGAGAGACTTTTAGAAGTTTGCTCACTCTCTTGCTGGTGCAGACAGAGTCCAGGAACTCCAGACCCCAGGGCTCCGTAGAGACGCCAGTGGTCTGGGAGGCCTGAGTGAGGGCTGCATTTGGCTTGGGGCCTGGGGCCAAAGGCTTGTGGCCCCTGTGGGCTATCAGTGTGTTGGGAACCACGGCAACGACTCTCACAAGGAAGGGAGGACGAGTCAGTGACAGCAGGCACTCACTGCACAGCCACAGTGAGCCACAGAGTCTGCCCTATCTTGCTAAGCCTCATGGCCACCTCTCCTGCAAAGGGTGATCAGGGAAGAGACACACATCTCTTTCCGATGTAGGCAACTGGCTGCTGCTTCCATCCCCACAGCCTCTTCCTGCCCTCTCCAGCCTCTGCTCAGATGCAGCGTTTGGATAACTGAAGTTTTCCATGGAGCCAACAGGTCTCATGGGCTCAGTTTCTTTATTTTTCACCAAGCTCCATGTAGTTGCCTGGAAACCTGGAGAAGGGTCAGAGGTTGCTTAAGTTCTCCAGGAATTCACCTTAGGGGGCATGAGTGGGAGCAAGTATGTGTATGTAAGAGTGTGTGTGTGTGTGTGTGTGTGACCAAATGTGGGCATGTATGTGCAGGAAAGTGATCATACATGTTCAAGTGTGTGGATGTACATAAGCAAGTGTGTACATGTGTGGGCTAGAATGAGTGTGTCATTGTGTATGTCTGTGTGTGACAGTATACATAGTCAATGAACGTTTGAATGTGTGTGCATGTGTGAGCAGGGCTGTGTCATGTGTGTGGGTGTGGAGGCATGACTCATTAGTGGGTGAGTGGGTGTATGAAATTGCATGGCAATTGCATGTGAGCTTGAGTATGGGATTATGTGTAGTGGCCACGTGCCTGTGACCGGAAGACTGTGATACTGCACAGGGTCTGTGGTGAAGGTCACAGAAATACGTGGAAAGTGAACAAAGGGAGATAAGACAGAAGTGGCGGTTTGGGGAATACTATGGTGGCTTGTCTCAGGGCCTGAAGCAGGTAAATAGGAACTGCCCTAAAGGTAAGGTCAGTCCTGGAAGGACCATGGTTCCTGCACAGCAAGTGGTGGCTAAGTCTTGGGCTCTGGGTGAATGCTCCCTGCTCCAAAGTGGGATTAGGAGACAGCAGGTGTGGAGGGCAAGGACTGCTTCTGAATCCCTAAGGTCTCTTGTGCTTTAGTGAAAGTCAGAGCAGTTGCCCTGCCTGTGTCCCCATCCCCCACTCCCACCCCATGCACAGGCCCCTTTACTCACCTGCATCATCTCCCAGTGATCTGGCTGCTCCCTGGCATGGCCACATCAGCTTTTTAAACAGAAAAAAGAAGATGTATGATCATGATTTGGGGAGACCTGTCTAAGTATGCCTGTCCTCTGCAGCCTTGGGCTGAAAAATTGAGCTTGCAATCTTCAGCTAGAGGGGTGACTAGTCTCTCCATCCCTCTCCCCCTGATTCTCAGGGCAGGGCTAGGATCTGAACTTGCAGCACGAGTGCCCCTGGCACCTCCTACTCCCTCCCTGTTTGTTAGGAAAAGCCCTTCCAGGCTGCCCTGCTGATCGGATTCACTGGACTCAGCTCTGGCTCCAATTTCTGATTTCCTTCCTTCCCTAAACAGGGGTATCAAATTAAGCTTGGTCAACACTGTGAGCTGACAGCAGGCTCCGTGCTGCCAGCAACACAGCTGCTCCTCCAGGGTTTGCAGGAGTAGGGGAGCCCCTGCTTGCTTTCTCTACCACAGTCCAGGTCTTTCTCAGATAGGAGGCATCATGATAGCAGGCTGGTGGGACCCACAGTGGTGTGGAAAAGCCATCACTCTCGCTGTCATCAGGCACCAAATACACACAGGAAGACAAATAGGGTAGATTCAGAACCTATGGGACTGAGTGACTGGGGAGAAGGTGTTGAGATGTACCTCAGGGGGCTCAAGAGCTAGCAGCCTGTCTGCACTTAAAACTCACCTATGGGAGGAGACAGGCCCTGGGGAGGATGCTCAAAGTCAGGCTCAAATATCTACTACCTCTGGAAGACAGGGGAGAGGTCAGAAGGACAGAAAGAAAGACCTTGGCCTCACATGGAGCTTGCTACAAGACATAGTTTGGAAGGAGACTGTCAGTGCCTGGCACTCTCTGAGAGAGGGGGTAGAATGCTACCCCTTATTGTCTCTGTGTCTTGGACTGAGCAGGATATGGGAAGGGGCCAGGAGAATGGCAAACTGCCTGTGGTCTCCATGTGGGACTCCTCAGAGCAGACTGGAGGAGCCTGGCTGCTGCCCGCACTGCCACCCATCCCCCATCATTCCAGGAGGCACTGGAGCCTGGGAGAGTTCCAGATTGACAGTCTCCTGAACTGTCAATCAAGAGTGTATCCTCCTAGCAGGGATGCTCTGCCCTTGTCCTCAGCACAGGGGAGAGAAGTGAGGACCCTACCTAACCCTTCTTTGGACAGGTCAGGGACAGAGAGGGACATGAGGAATAGTGAACACCTGATCCCTCTCTCCCCTCAGAAATCCTGACATGCTTCAGATTTGCCTATTGTAAGACTTTTGGGATTTTCCAGTGTGTCTCCATTAGGGTTTTATTGCTGTGAAAAGACACCATGATCCCAGCATTTAACTGAGTCTGGCTTACAGTTTCAGAGGTTCAGTCCATTATCATCACAGCAAGAAGCATGGCAGCGTCCAGGCAGACATGGCACTAGAGGAGCTGAAAGTTCTACATCTTGATCCACAGTGGGCATAGCTTGAGCATAGGAGACCTTAAAGCCCACTCCCATAGTGACACACTTCCTCCAACAAGGCCTCACACCCTAATAGTGACAGTTCCTATGGGCCAAGCATTCAAACACATGAGTTTGTGGGGGCCATTCCTAAAAAAACAACTACACAGTGTTTACACACGCACTCATGCACACACTGAAGGAGAGACAGCCCCCAGGGAGTTTATTTAGAATGACAGCCCGTGAGCTGGTGTCCCTGGAGCAGTGCAGAAGCCTGTGGGGCTCAGCAATTCTGAAAGTTGATCCTCCATGTCTGACTTACTAACACAATCCACTAACGCTCCCTGTGATATGGCTCAGTTGGTAGACTGCTTGCCTAACAAGCATTAGGTCCTGAGTTTGCTCCCCAGTCATATACAACTACAGTGCCAGCACTCTGGTGAATGGGCTACCAGGCTCAGAAGTTCTAGGACATCCTCAGCTTCATACAAAGTTTGAGGCCATCTTGGACTACACGATCCTGTCTATAAACAAACAAATGGATGAATGAATGATGAATGAATTATGAATTAATGAATCTCAATGATGCCAATGATTCCAAGACATCACAAATGCAGCTGTGAGGCCTGTCCAAGGGGTGAGAAATATGGCCATTCATAACAGCATGTCGGTGCTTCACCAGCATGTGCCACAGTGCCAACCTCGTTTTTCACTCTGGCTAAAATCAGGTGCCTGACTGTGCCTCTGGGTCAGTGTAATTTGGTTCTGAGACAGTGTCCAAACCAAAGCCAGAGGCTCTGATGCCTGCAGCTGCCTGTTGTCCACTGGGTCCAAAGACAGTTGCTGCCTCAGAGTGGCCTGTCCGTCTCTGAGGTCAGTACCCCAGGCTGCTGATGGAGTCAGACAGGAATACCCTGCACTGCTGGGCCTCTGCAGTATCTGCTAGGCTTGTTTCTACATCTGTCTGACAAAAGCTCTGTTCACACCTACAGGGCCGCTGTGAACAGCAAACACATAAGAAGCATCAGTTTTAACAAGACACTTGTAAAGCCCCCTGTCTTGCTGTTTTCTGTTACTAATAACACTCTGGTCCCCAGTTGAGGAACACAGCTGCCAATGGCCTTCTGGTTGGCAAAGTGCCCAGCTGGGGCAGGGCGTCACATGGCCAGAGTCAGGGGACCTTCAAGAGGTCAAACCAACATGGCTTTTGGAGCAGCCTCCCTTGCGTGTGTGACATGTGTGGATGAATCCATTCATGAGGTGGACCCCCTAATTACGTTGAGAAGACCACATCCCAGCCCCACCTCTTAGTGACTCCAAATGGGAACCAAGTTACAGCACAAGCTTTAGACGGAATAAATCACATCAGAGCTGCACCCTGCATGCCCAACATCGAACATGCTTTGGGCCCACGCTTCCACCTCCGTGGACATCTTGTAATGTCATGCTTTGGCTGAGGTTTGTGAGGAATTAGCACCCACCCTGTGGTACCACCTCTAAATCCCAGCAGCAGCCAGGAAGAGCCATGATAGCCAGTAAGTACATCTGTTTGCCTGGACTCTGGACAGGACCAGGAAAGGAAGAGAGGGGCAGGGGAGTGAGGAAACAGGCTGGGGATAGGAAACCACTGAGACCTCCTGCATATATTGGCCTCCA
Organism: Arvicanthis niloticus; assembly: GCF_011762505.2. NCBI lineage: Eukaryota > Metazoa > Chordata > Mammalia > Rodentia > Muridae > Arvicanthis > Arvicanthis niloticus. The sequence goes on along the minus strand of NC_047663.1, from coordinate 70,261,459 downwards.
GCTCCTGCCGAAAGATGTACAGGACCAAGCCTGCAAGACATGGGGTCAAAGAACTGAAGGTCGGCCGGCGGGCAGAGAGGACTTGGATTTGAGAACTCCACAAATGGGTTCAGTATCAAGTCCTGCTGGAGGTCTAGGTCAAGGCCATGGCAGAGAGGCTGAGGCTGGAGTGGGAAAGGTTTCAGAGACTCCAAGAGGAGAAAGGGATCAGTTCTGTGGACTGAGGAGAGGCAGGCCCAGGAGTGGGGCTGGTAGACAAAAGGTGTCATGGATGGAGGTACAGATGAAGAAGGCAGTCAGTCCTCAGGGTATCCAGGACATGTGGACTGTGAGGTGCCTCAGGGCCTTGTGGGGCCAGGAAGCTGCTCAATGTCCACATTGGGGTCTCCAGTGTATGCATTGGGTTAGACACCGGAATCATCCATCCTCAGCTACACTTCCACAGGCTATGTGTGACAGAAGTCTGGAGGTGGGGGCTCTGGCCATACAGAGCTATGCAACATTGATTGACCCCACTTACCAGTTTCCTGTTCCCCTATGTTCTAGATAAGATCCAAAGAATCTCTACAGGGACCTATGGGGTCTGTGGTTTTTTTTTTTTTTTTTTTTTTTCTGAAGTTCACGGTAAATATTTTTGTTCAGTCGTCTGCCAGCCTTTCCATTGGCTCCCACCATCTGACTGCTTTGTGCTAAGGAGACACTGAAAAAAAAAATCACTTAGGGCCAGTTTCCTCCCCTGAGTGTGCAGCAGAGAGACAGTTTGGTGTCCCCTAGGCCAAGGCTGATCCCAGGACACTCCTTTAGAAGAGATCCATTCAGGGCAGGGCTTTGCTGGCCTTTCAATTCCAAGCCTCCCTAGCCCTTGAGGGCCCCAGAAGCCTGATTGCTGAAGGGGTGGGGCGCAGAGGCTTCCTGGACGATGGTACAGGAGGAATAGATGGGAAAGAGTGTCCTACCCAATCCAGCTGTGCTGGCTGGCGGAGTGAGGCAGGGTGTTTTGACACCTCAGGTGAGGTCTCAGGACAATAGGCCACCCATCACTGCTGTAAATAAAACATGAGAACTTGAGAGATGCTATGAGGACTGGGTATCCGGCACAGAGGCCCCCACACTTCTACAGAGACACTGGAGCACCATGTCCCTAGGGCATGTATTTAGGGGGGTTGGCCCACTTTTTAGGCCACAGACCTTAAAAATACTTAGCAGGTTTTCTCCTCACCCCACACCGGGCTCCTTGAAAAAACAAGAAGTGAAAGCCTAGAGCAGAGAGACTGTCACACCTCAATAATCTTAGGGTGCTTTGACCAGAGAGTATCCAGCTGGGGTCAGTGCACATAATGGTGTCTGTGTGGGGTCATGCTGGGACTCTCATAGTCTCAAGAGACAGAAAGCCAAGTGAGTTGACTCAAAGAACTGGAAAGTTGGGGAGTCAGGGATGTATTAGCCGAGCCGCCAGCTGTTTGGGTCCATTTTCTATGGCTGTAACAAATGTCTGGGGTTCATTTCTTTATAAAGAAAGATTAGTTGTCTCAAAACTTTCCTCTCAGGAGAAGCTGTCTGTGTGGGCCTTCTCATAATCAAGCAATCACAAAGGAGATTACTGGCAGAGGGGGTGCCTGGGGGTCAGTTAGACAGCAGGATTGAGGGCATGGCTTGCTCTTTCACCTTATTCTTATGGGAACCAAGTCTCAGTGAATGACCTTGTATCCTGTAAGGGCCATGGCCTCAGTAACAAACACTTCCATAGTCGGATAAAGTTCTGTCAACTCTCAGATAACCATATAGGGACAAAGCTTCCACCACATGGGTGGTGCACCTTGAGGGGTTGCTCTCAGACCTTACCCCAGCCTCAGCACTTGGTGATCACTATCTTAGTTTCATTTCCTGTCACCATGATAAAATACCCGGAAAAAAAGCAAGTTAATGGAGAAAGAGCTTATTTGCCTCACAAGCCCATGTCACAGTCCATCACTGCAGAGAAGGCACAGCAGCAGGAAGCACCTGATCATGTCTTCAGTCAAGAGCAGAGAGCAATGAATGAACTAATGCATGCATGCTAATGCTCAGATCACTTTATCTGCTCTCATAGAATACAGGATTCCCTGCCTGGGGAATGGTGCCACCCACAGTGGGCAGGTCTTCCCATTAATCAAGATAAGTTCCCCAAAACATGCCCACAGGCTAACCTAATTTAGATAATCCATGATGGAGGCTCCCTTCCCAGGTGATTCCAGATTGTGTCAAGTTGACGATTAAAACCAACCATCATGGCATCTCAGTTCTGGAGAACAAAAAGAAAAAGCCATCCTGTTACACATTGTGGTAACTTCCCATATACTACAGCAATGTTTTTGGAGTTCACTGCCCTGGTTTGGCACATGGACACTTAAGAAGCTGGGGCCTTCAGAATAAAGCTAGGTTGGAGTTGGCTTTCCTGTAGGTTTGGAGAGGTTGACAGTTACTGATCAAAACAAAATCAATGATAGGCACCCAGTACAGAGGAGCTTACTATGCTACCCTGCTATTTGTAGCTCTGAGAAGGCAAACACACATACACGGGAGCGTGCGCGCGCGCACACACACACACACACACACACACACACAGGGAAACCAGGAGGCTTCATGTCCCCCACCAAAGAGCATCCAGTGCCCTAGGAGAACATTATCTAAGGACCTTACCATAGGCAGGAAGGCAAAGAAGTTTCCTTCCCCTTCTCCAGGGCCTCTTTTTGTCCCTGAAAAGGCCTTGGAAGGTACCTGGGACCCCCAGGTACCCATTCCTTCTAAATGGACAGTATCTCAGCCCCCACCTCTGAAAGTCCTGCAACTGAAACTGTTCCAGTACCCTGTCCTGCCTTGCTTTACACCCCAAGTCATAAAAATGACACAAAATGAGCTGCATCTGTTAAGAGTTGCAGAAATTAATTCAGGTTTGGTAATAACTTTATAAAGACTGGGCTGAGATAACCATAATGAGCTCCTTTTAATAAAACTCACCAGTGGGACTCTGTGCTGATGGCCCCCATGGGGCTGAGCCTGCTCTCTGCTTCCAGAGCCTCCAAAGAACCTGCCTGCTGCCAAACAGGGCCTCTTGCCGCACCCTGATTATGCGTCTAGGTAAACATATTTTATCTTAATGACCATCTTTGGGGGAATCTGCAGTCACAGAGTGATTATATCTTCAAAGTTAACAACCAGAAGACTGACCTTCCTGCAGATGACCTCGCCCGGATCAGCTCCACATTCTGTGAGGCTGCCACTGCCCAGGATCTAAGGCCTGACCATAAGCCCCTGCAAATCCTCAGCAAGAAGAGCTGGGGTGGGCTGGGGAGATGCCACAGTTGAAAAAGTGCTTACCTGCAAGGATGAGATCTGAGTTCTAGGCCTTAGAACATGCATAAAAAGCCAAGCACAGTAAAGCACACACCTGCATTCCCAGTGTTCCCATGGGGAGGTGGACTGCAGAGATAGGAGACTTCCTGGAAGCTCATGGGCTAGCCTGGTGTAAGCAGCAGTGAATGCCACCAACAACAAGGATGGAAAAAGTGAGGTTGTCCTCTGACCTCTACATGTGCACTGAGGCAAGCCTCTCCCTTTTCTAAGCAGTGTAGTAAGTAGTTCCTGCTCTTCCTGAGCCCTAGAGAGGGGAGAGATTTGTTCTAATTTGCATGGATGATGCCTTGGGGCAGCAACATGTTATGGTTCCTCTGTGCAAGTGCCTTAACAAGCTGTACCTTCTCTGTCATTTGCTTGTGAGCCATTGGGATGTCACAGATCCACTCACCTTGCTTAGCCAATAGGGATCTGTGACATCCCAATGTCTCATAAGCAAGTGACAGTGAAGGTAGGCACCAGACAAGAGCACTAGGAGCCCAAAGCCAACCTGTTGTTAAACTACAGAACAGCATTTTCTTCTAGCATTTCCATGACTTCATTCATACAGTCCAGGACCAGATCGTATTAGTCAGTTTTGCCTTGTAACAAAATGTTGTTAGCTGGCGTCAGCTAACTTTATAAAACAAAAGCTCATTGTTTTGACACCTCAGGAACACAGCATTTGTATGGATTTCTCTCTCTCTCTCTCTCTTTCTCTCTCTCTCTCTCACACACACACACAAAGAGAGAGAGATACACAGAGACAAAGAGAGACAGAAAGACAGACAGAGAGAGGATGGCTCTATGGAAGTGGAGGTCTTGGTGACAACAGTCTATCTTCAGGGTCTTGTTGCTGCAGGATGGTGAGGTCGTGTCAACGTCTGATGCCGCATACTGTCAGCTGGGGCTCACGGTCCACTGTCTTCCCCTATTATTTCTGTGTTGAGTCTCCTGTTTCTTGCGTCTTGTATCTTACAATTCACTGAGCACATCTTTTGTTTGGATGGACCATCTCCTTCAGTAGCTTTTTCAGAAGAAAACATTTCAGCAGGTTCTGGAAACTTGCATGTCTGGAGATTTCTATATTCCAGTGTCATGTTTCGTTGAGCATTTGGGTGTAAGATTGCAGTTAAGCAATTTTCCATCAGAATTCCAAACGTTCTTCTAATGCTGCTTCCGTGACGTCTGATGCTCTGAGTCCATCCCTCTGTCTACTTCTCCTGTCACCTATGGATTCCTGCTTGTCCTATGGAAGCTTACAGACTCTTCATCTGCTGAAATTTTGTAATCATTTGATCTGTTTAGTCTCCTACATTGGGCACTGGATGAATCCTTTCAGCCTGGAAATACCCACCGGCTAGGGGAATTTTCTAGAATGACTAGTAACCACTCTGGTTTTCCATATTCTTTACAAAGCTTCTGCTATCTGGATGGTACATGGATGGTCAGGGCCTCTCAATGGAACATCATTTTCAGATCACCTTTGACTTGCTGCTTCACTCTGTGGGAAAGCCCTCAGTGTCACTTTCCAGTCCTTTCGCTCAGTTTATCTCGTCTTTCTTTTGTTTTGCAGTTTCCGGGAGCTCATTTTAATGTTCTCTTCCTATTCTTTCTTAAAGTATGTAACATCTCCTCTCAGCATTCAGAGGATGCAAGCATAGGCTTCCTGCTCCCAGTTCCCTGCAGAATCCATTTTTTTTTTCTCTGTTGGAAATTACTCCAGGTCTGTAGAAAGAAGCAGGCATGAACTCACTCCTTCACTTGGCTTTATAGGCTCAGACCACAGGGAACCGTGGAGAGCGGCAGTGGGAGAGCATTCAGAGAGACAGCTACAGGAGAGGGAAAACACTTTCCCTTCCAGTCCCCAAAGCAGCTTCATTAGAAAAGGTGGCAGCCATGTAGAGCATGGTGGTCCTGGAAGGAAAGAGCCTTCAGTTCCATAGGACAACATGACTTTATGACTTTTATAGATGTCTGGGGTGGGTGGGCAAACTCCATACCACATGATCTATGCTGTCCAGGAGTCACACAGCAGGAAGGCACTAAATAATAGTAAACTTTTAACCAAATGTTGTCCATGGTCTAGGCCAGAGGGACTGGGCTTGCTCATAGCTGCAGGGTCATGGAGAGACTGGACTCTCTGGAGGAGCGATGAGGTCCTAGTATATTTATCGTCTCTGTCCAGGCAGAGCTGCCTGGGGACCTGGGCTGATGTCACAGAGAGAGAGGCAGGTGAAGGGTCTGGGTCTATTTCTTTGTGGGTATTTTGTTTTCTTAGTGTGTGTGAGTGTGTGTGTGTGTGTGTGTGTGTGTGTGTATGCATTTTCCTTCTTGATCTCCATCTGCAGTGTCAGAGGCACTCACAGAGAGAGCTGGTGGCCCTTGGATGGCTGTTCATTTGTAATGGTAGACAATGACCATGATGACCATGATGACTAGAAAGCCAACGTTTGTAGGTGGGTTCCTTTGCCCCTTTGGTTCCTCAGAGTGCTCCCCCAGGCTCTGTCTCAGTAGTGAATGTCTGGCCACCAGCATCTTGGTAATGAACTGGGGAAGGAGGCCTTCACTGAATCCTCTTGTTTCTAGAATGGTACCCTCACCCTTAACCACCCCAAGTACTTGCATCCCAGTGACCTTTCACATATTTTCAAGGAAGCATCCTGACCAATACCAGTCCAGCAGAGGGCACAAAACATGGGGAGGAGACTGTCACTGACTGCCCTTTGACTCCTCTGCTCCCCATACCACTTCCAGATGGTGCTTGATATATCAGTGTCAAGGATCTTTGAGTTATCTTTGGGGGTGACTGTGGCACAGACTAGAAGAATCCTGGCTCCCCTCCATAGCAGCATGGGGCTCAATTTGAATATTATCAAGTTTATTACCATGGAAAGCTCTCTTGCTTCCCAGCCAATGACTGTTCGGATATGGTTTGTCTTCTGCTCACCCTGGGCTTATAACTTTGGGATTTTAAAATAAAAATCCCTGGCTGACACTTTCTGGACAGATGGATTCCAGAAGGGAGATAAACGGCTGTTTATGTTCAAGTCTTTTTTCACCCAGATGTCTGGGTGTGTCCTTGGACATTTTATTCAGTATATCTCATGATACGAGCATATTCTATTAGAGTAAATGTAATTTTATAATAAATACTCTTAATCTGAAGGGGCTCCTTTTCACTTATCTTTTTCCCACATGTCGTCTTCTAAGATAACTCCAGAACTAAGCAAGTTCTGGAATTTGTTGGAGTTTAATGATTCTTTTGAGATTGTGTTACACTTAATAGATTAATTTGGATGAAAATAACTTCTGACCCAACATTGTTTCATTTTTCTCTCCATCTATTATGGAGTCCTTTTTTAAAATTTTAATGTGTTAGAGTGTATTACCGTTTGCTTGTCTTCACACCTTCATCATTTTTATTTATTCCTTGGCGCTGTGATGGTTGTGTTCTTTAACAGGCTTCCCTCCCCAAACCCAATTTTTTTAACTGGTTGTTGCTCTGGACAAGTAGGTTACTGACCACTGAGTGCTCGTTGCATGTAAGATTAGATGTGTTGGTTCCTTGTTCCGGGAAACACCTTCCCATAGAAGCATCTAGACTTTCCTCTGGCCATCTTTTTCCATCTTTGAGTTATCTTTTTATTCAGATTCTCTGCTGGAGCCAACTGTTGGAATTTATACCTTCTACTCAGTCTATGCTTTTGGAACTAAAGGTCTTAAGGCCTTCCTTTTTACTGTGACTTCCAACTTTTGTTTCAATGTTAGTCGTCATAGACAGGGCTTTTGTTGTTGTTTCTTTAGTGTCTCAGCGTCTTCCACACATGCATGAAAAGGGCATGTTTTATTTTTTGGTGGTTTGAACACTAGATTGCCTTATAAATTCAAATTCTTTATGCCTATACCTAGTGTTTCCTCTTACTCATGTGTTGTTTTCTTGAATAAGTCAGTGAATATTCACACCTAACCGGTTTTCACCTTCTTCTCCCATGCACTTGGTGTGTTGGTGAGAGCACTGGGCTTTCTCTCACATCTTCCAAAGGCCTTATTTGCCTCATTAGCCGCCCCCCCTTGAATACCTCTGACTTTATTGTATCTCATGAATGACATTAAGATGCCTCATTTCTTTTTTGTTGCTAATTACTGTTAGACAGAATATTAACAATTACTTGATGCACATGTAATTTCTCCACCCCATTTGTTTTAAGCCATCTGGCCTCTCTTGTCTTGGTTTTCCCTCATGCAGGTAATTTATAGAGCGCTCTTGTTCCAGGTCATACTTGAACACTTGTCACTACATTCCCTCCTGCTCCCGCCCACCAATATCATCTTCCTGTTCCTACGTGCACCTGGCTCTTTTTTTTTTTTTTTTTTTTTTTTTTTTTTTTTTTAACACTAATTGCCCTTCTGCTGGGTCTTGGGTTCCCACTGCATCTCTTCCATAACTCCAAGCCCTCTCAGCCCTGGGATTCCTATAGAGCACTGGGGAAACTGAGGCCTCCCCTTGGCCACTGTCTTCCAGATGTCTTCATCCAAGGATGGAGAAACAGTGAGTGCCAGTGTGAATCCAAGAAAGATGTCAGAGCTGCTCACAGTTCTCACTCCTGCTGAAGGGAGAAGTATAACTTTAACTTTTTCAAGGTCTATTTTTAATTATGGTTTTTAAATGTTTTAATCTCCCTTGTAACCCACCACCCACCAGAGGTATTGGAAAATAAATGATACGGGGCCGGGACCGGGGCCGGGGTGGGGTGGGGTGGGGAGTGGACCTGTTTAGAAAGGATTCTTTGAAGCAAATCCCATCTGTGTCATATGTAAATCAGCTGTGCAGTTCACAGGAGTCAGCCACTGCAGCTCGATCCACTCGTAAACACTTTATGGATATATCAGCAGTCCAGTTCAGTAGAGTCAGGATAGCAAACATGAATCAGCAGTGGTGGCACTACCTAGCAGAGACAGCCAGGCCTCAGCCTCTGCACAAGTAAGCAGGAGGGACCCAGAGGGACACCAGGAGAAATTCTCCTCTGTGTCTCTCTCAGTGAAGTGAAGATCAGCGAGGATGGCAGACCAACAAGCCTTGTCTAGCTAAGCTAGCCATACCAGCAAGCCAAGCCCCGCCACATCACTGTCCATGGAGTTCTATTTATATCCCTATTTATAGTTATATAGAGAGGTAGAAGTTCAAAGACATCCTGGTCTACAGAATAAGTTACAGGACAGCCTGGGATACAGAGTGAGTAGAACTTACTTATCGCTCTGTCTGAAGAACGACAGAACAATATTGGAGAACACACCCACACTTTACTGTGACATATATTATTATTGCAAGGACACACTACTCCTGAAATAGGAATGACTATTCTCTTTGCTGTTGTTGCTACAGACGGGGTTCCACTCTTTATCCTTTTGCCTGCACCTCCTGAGTTATAGGAGTACAAGTGAGCACCACTGTGCCCATTGCAGGCAATGTTGGAGGTTCAAACACAACTAGGGAAGCAGATTCAGAATCATCACTCTTTAAGGAAAGGTCCTAGTATTGGATCTTGGCCTAGGCTCAGGTCTAGCTTCCCCTCTCTGTCAATGTGGCTTCATGGACTCCATCTTTCTGCTCTTTTATTGTTCCCTGTTGATTGTCTTAATCCATTTTGGGCTACTATCACAAAATGCCTGACACTGAGTCATTTATTGAGGAAAGATGCTTATTTTGCTCAGCATTCTGAGGAATGAAAAGTTCAAACAACATTCTGGCAATAGCACCCCCTGGACAAGTCACAGCATGTCAAATGGCACCATGTAGAGTATATTCCAGAGGAAGAGATTGCTGGACAGGAGAGGAATCCAAGACGAGAGCCAGGGCTCCCTCTTCTATAACTGGTCCCCAGGGGAATAACCTAGTCCCAAGAGCCCAGCACCACTTCCATCTGATGCCACTGGTTCTTTAATGAGCCTGGAGCCCATGTGACACAATTACTACCTTTCTCTAGGCCTCATGTTTTGAGATTCTGCCAGCTCAATAACTGTTGGGAACCTTGCTTCCAGCTCTTGAGGCCTTTCAGGGACAAGTCAGAGGGGAATGAGAACAAGGAGCCCCCTTCTTAGTGAGAACTGAACACAGTTTCATCCCTGTGAAGGGCTGTGCACACATCTTTGTCCTAGAGGTCACTCTGAGGATTCTCGAAGGCACAGCATCTCAATCCATGGGCTCAGCACACTTGCTGTACAGAGCTTATGTAGGTGGGCTTGCCCACTGTCACCCACCCATTCCCCTGGGTGGCCACTGCTTCAGGCTTGCCTAGGTAGAAATTCGGCTCCCCTACTCCTATCCTCACCCTAAGTCTGTTGATCTGTTCCCAGCATCTTTCCTTTGCCTTCTAGAGACTCTCAGACCAGGACTCTTAGATATGGTTTCTGCTATGTCATCTTTATCAAAGCAAAGAGAGCTCCAGATGCCATCTGAAAGGGTCTCCAAGCAAGGAAATGCCAGGAACCAAGTATCTTTTGTTTACTCATTTAAGATAGGCTCCAGTGATAGCCACACAGGAGAGGGGAGAGTCAGCCAACCAGGCATGGCTGTTGGGGCCCCTGTCTTCTAACATCTGTCAACACCCTCTCCTCACAGGGCCAGTGACTTCTCTCTCTCTCTCTGTCTCTGTCTCTCTGTCTCTGTCTCTCTGTCTCTGTCTCTCTGTCTCTGTCTCTCTGTCTCTGTCTCTCTGTCTCTGTCTCTCTGTCGTCTCTCTGTCTCTCTGTCTCTCTCTGTCTCTCTCTCTGTCTCTCTCTCTCTGTCTCTCTCTCTCTCTCTCTCTCTCTCTCTCTCTCTCTCTCTCTCTCTCTCTCTCTCTCTGTGTGTGTGTGTGTGTGTGTGTTGCTGGGAGAGGGAGCTGCCATAGTGGAAGAGAAACTACAGAAAGCAGTATTCTCCCGCCTCAGCAGGAGATGGACAGCATTCACAGTTCATCACCCTGCCTAATACTGAAGGATGGAACATAAGGTCATGTGAACTATGTGCCAAGGACCAAGTGGGATAAAGGTCATTAGGTCAGGCTGGCAACCCAGTGTGGCTGGGTAGGCCCTGAAGGCCAGGGCTGTGGTCACTGGGAAGCTGGTCTAGAAACTTTCAGGAACTTGTTGCTGGCCAGAGCTCATTGGGAGAAACAGGCATCTCAGGACCAGAGTTTAGCCTGTGTTAAGGTTATGACCATTGTGAGGAAAACAAGGGTGGTCTTCATGATTGATGAGGTGGAAATCTGCCTCTCCCAAGTGGGCTGCCAACTCCCACTGGGACACAGAAGGGCAGGAGGGCAAGATTCATGTCCTAGGCTTGGGGGTCAGTGGACCCCACTCTTGTGTGCTGAGCTAGCTGGAGCAGGACTGAAGCTTCAAGGAGTCAGATTGTTTGGAGGAGCTGACCCATCCACCTGCCCCAGGCTTTGGGATCTCTCTACTAAGGGCTGTGTCTATATCTAAAATATAATGCCCAGGAAGTCATCCCTGAGATAGCTAATCTTGGTTGTCCCTCATACACTGAGAAGAGAGAATCACAGTTGAGGAGTTGCCTCCATCAGGTTGGCCTACAGGTCCATGGGGCTGCTGGTTGACAGAGAAAAGCTCAACCCACTCGTAGGCTGTGTAAAGAAGCAAGCTGAGCAGAAACAGGAAGCAAAGATCCTCATGGCTGTCTCTTCAGTTCCTCCTGCCCGCTTCCTGCCTTGACTTCCTCAATAATAGCCTAAAACCCTCGCCTGCCCAGGTTGTTTTCAGTCAGTGTTTTATCATAGACACAGGAGAGCATACTGGGGACTCCTCCCCACAAAAATCATTTCAATAAGAGTAATAGCCACAATAATTACCATGCTGGAGGTGAAGTTGGCATTTCCGAAAGATCTTTATAAAGCCTCATTGCTTTGGATGGCCTGAAGCACATGGTCTGGCTAAACAACTATGCCAGCGTGGCATTGCTGCTTCAAGATATGCATCAGACCAGCTCCAGCCTCATGGTGACTCTAGCGCCCACGACAGGAGACACATGGAAGAGCCACTGTGTGCTGCCTTGGGGAGCAGGGTCAGAAGGGTACCCTCTGAGACCTTTAGAGCCCAAGGAGTCATTAGGCTGGCAGGTGTCCTGGTGACCTGGACCCCAACATGCCCTCTCTAAGTACATCTATGTGACCCAAGGATGGCCCCATCTCTAAATTTCTCAAGAGAAACTAGGTGTTCTCAATGATTTCCAATGTGAAATCTTCCAAGTTTCAAATGCTGTCAACCAAATTAGGTATTTTTAAAAAGTGCCTTGGGGCCCCAAGGAGTGCCCCTTTAGTCTGTTGTTTCCCTGGGGCTGCTTTTGTGTGACCCTGAGCAAGATGAGGGCAGAAGGTGGTGTCTAGCTTCTTCCCAGGGGAGGACTTTTTCTGTGGAAATTACCATCTTCTTCGCTTCCCAAGGTGGCTCTGAAGGTGAACTGTCTCTGTGCACTGAAAATGCAAAGAAATAAATGCATGAAAATAGATCAGCAATCCCTCAAGCCCTGTGTCAGGTTGAAGTCCCAGGCGGCTCCTCTGGAAGCATCAGGATGGCCCTGAATCATCTCCAGGCAGCCAAGTGAAGCAACACTCAGCTCTGCACAGGCCCTGCCTGCAGGACTGGCCCATTCCTCATGTCTAGAGTAGCCCTGGACAGGCAGGACCTTCCATGTTTGTGCACGTGGGTGCCTTGCATGCACATGTGAGCATATGGCTATGTACTACAGATGTGTAGTTGTGTGTTTTAACTTATATACGTCTATGCAAGCATGGTATGTGTGAGTGTGTGTATGTATGTGTGTGTGTCTAAATATATATACAGGTTTATATACATACGTTATGGGTAGTGTGAAAATATATATACACACACATACACAGGTTTATATACATGTTATGGATTGTGTTTGTGTGTATATATGGGTTTATACCATATATTATAGGTAGTGTGTGTGTGTGTGTGTGTGTGTGTGTGTGTGTGTGTATACACATAGGTTTATATATATGTTATAGGTAGTGTGTGTTTATAGGTTTATATGCATTTTAGAGATAATATGTATAGTAGTATGTATGTATGTGTGTACATATACATATATAGGTTTATATATGTATATGTATTATATATATACACGTATATATACATATATGTATATATATACACACACAGGTGCCACTATGTGACTGAGTGGAGATATTTGCTGGATAGCAGGGAACAGGACCATATTCCTATATGTATGTATACACACACACACAAATATATATATATATATACATATATATGTATATATATGTTATAGGTAGTATGTGTGTGCATATATATATATATATATTTATACTGGTTTATATATATGTTATAGGTAGTGTGTGTGTGTGTGTATTACAGTGTCAGTTTGCCATCTTAAAGCTGCGGGGCAAGAAGCATCTGTCTGTTTGTCCTATACACACTATTATCTGTAAAATGGAGTAATTTGTACTGAAGGCGCCCACTATGTGACCGAGTGGAGAAATTTGCTGGATAGCAAGGAACAGGACCATATGCCAAGCTGCCTAGTATCTTCACAAGTGGCTACTCTCAGATGTTTGGTCTCACCAGTGTGAAGCAGATAGGAATCAAGGCAGACAGCTAGAGGTGGTGGGCATGGCATCCTGGGCTCTGGTCCTGATGGTGCTGCAGACCTTTACTCTCAGCTGAGATCCCTCAGGCTCTTCTTCTGAGCATGATCAGTGTGTAACTAAGTACTGGCCATTCAGGGGGCAGGCTGAAGGAGGTGTCATAAGAGGGACGCATGTGGGTCCCTGAACAATTCCATCAGTATCAGGGTGGGGGCAAAGTTCCCTTGGTGGAGAAGGGACCAGGCATGAAGGTCCTGACCCAGAATGTGGGTGTCAGACTAATGGAGTCTTTGAAAGGTTGAGAGAGAGTTCTGGGAGAACTGGGAACAAGGGGACACTGAAGGGCACACACTGCCTGGGCCGAGCCTCAGTTTCCCCATTAATAGCAAAAGGTAATGCCATCTTTTAGGTATAACAGCCTTTTGACACTTGGGCAGCCCTTTTAGGGAAGTGTGATAAGGGTTGGCACCATCAAGTCACTCCTTAGCTTCCTCTGTGTCTGTTCCCAATGCCAGATGTGCTTTTGCCAGTATCAGGAGGCCATCATGGTCCATGATACATTCTGCTGGGTGCTGGGTAAAAGTTAGACTTGAAGCCACTGAGGTGTTAGCACTGAATGTTTGTCAGTATTGCCCTTCTCTGGACTTCTGAATGGGCACAATGCCCCCAGGTTTATGGGGCTGTGAGTTTTATATGAGACAATGCTTCACCCTAATGCCATCCTGATAGCTGGCTGGTAACTGAATTGTACTCAAATAGGTTCTGTCTTTCTGTAATGCCCCTGGGCAAGGGATGATGGGCTGCTACCAAAGAAGGTGTCCTTTCCTTCCAGGAGCCTCCCAGGGCAACCTGGATAACCTCAGCAGAGCCCTGGGTGTCCTGGAGGAGCGTATCAACAGCTCACGGCGGAGGGTGCGCAGGCATGCCACGGACGATGACTACAACATTGAGGTTCTGCTGGGCGTGGATGACTCGGTGGTCCAGTTCCATGGGAAGGAGCACGTGCAGAAGTACCTGCTGACACTCATGAACATTGTGAGTCAAGGCTGAGGGGTGTTGGGGAACAGGAGTGGGACCAGTATCTTGGAGACAGGGCTTGAGTAGGGCAAGGGAATCGGGTTTGGATAGGGACTGGGCAGTGACTGGGTGAGTCTATGAGTGGGTCCATCAGAGAGTAGGACATTGTCGAACTGGCCTGGAAGATAGATGTGATGGTTAGTGTTAATTGCCAACATAAAGACTCCAGAATCACCTTGGAGATGGGTCTCTGGGAATGCCTGTGGGAAATTATCTTGACTGCATTAATTAAAGTGGGAAGACTCCTCCACTGTGGGCAGCGCCATTCCCTGGGCTGGAATTCTGGGCTGTATAAGTGGAGAAAGGAGCTGAGCAGCAGCATTCATCCCTCCCTGCTTCCTGATTGGCTGTGATGTGACCAGCTGCCCCAAGCTCCTGCTGCCTTGATTTCCCCACTATGACCAACTGTGCCCTTGAACTGTGAGGCAGAATAAACTCTCACTTCAGTTTCTTTTGTCAACGCATATTATCACAGCAATAGAGAAAAAAGCTAAGATAGAGGGGTATTGGCAGACTGGGCTGGACTTCAGAGTGGGGCCAGAGCTACGCTGACAGGCTGAGATCTTCTCCATTTAGGTGGTGGGATCTTCCATCACCATGCCAGGGGATGAGAAGCTGGAGGAAGGACTAAGCTATGGTCATGACTATGCCTCTCAAATGGAGTATAAGGATGGGCTGCTTCGTGGGAGGAGGGGTGAGCTTACAGGGCGCTGCAATGAACAAGGTCCTCCCAGGATCTAGCTGGAGGTAGGCAGACCCAGGTACAGAGATGGGCTCTGTGTTTGCAGCTTAACTCTGCCTTTCTAGATCAGGTACTGAGTCCTTGGGAACTAAGGTGGCACATAGATCAGGCTCTGGGGGTCCTGGTGAAAAGATCCATCAGGGATAGAAGGAAGAAAGTGAGTGAGCTGAACCTCAGGAAGAGATTGGGCCCCCCATGAGTGGTCTTCCTCCTCTGAGCCTCCCTATGAGTGGACTCCCTCCTCTGAGTTCCCTCATGGGTGGTCTCCCTCCTCTGAGATGCCCTGGTTATGTCCTTGGCCCCTGAACCTCCACCTTTACCCTGCACAATTCTTTGTGTTTGTTCATTTTATTTTGGAGAATGCTAATCTCACATTAATTTTTGAAAAGTACCTTTAATTTAATAATAATAAAACCATAATTATTGAAGTTAACAAACCTCTGAGATATGGCTGTAATAATAATAGTAACAACAAAAATAAATAAAACCATAATTACTGCAACTAATGATCTGCCAATGTGTGGCTGGCTGTGTGCCAGACGCAGGCTAGCCACTTGCTGTGCAAATATTCATTCTAAGCCTCTAAAACTGGTAGATATGCAGGTATCATCAGCTTCCAGAGCATGTACTCTTCCCCCAGATCCACTGCTGTCCAACTCTCGGGGGGAAAGGGTGGGGCTTAGAATTAGAAAGACTTTAAAAAAAAAAAAAAAAAAGGGCTGGAGAGATGGTTCAGTGGTTAAGAGCACTGACTGCTCTTCCAGAGGTACTGAGTTCAATTCCCAGCAGCCACATAGTGGCTTACAACCATCTGTAATGGGATCTGATCCCCTCTTCTGGCGTGTCTGAAGGCAGTGACAGTATACTAACACACATTCAATAATAATAATAATAATAATAATAATAATAATAATAATAATAATAATAATAATAACAACAACAACAACAATTAGAAAGACTTAGTGTATCATGTGAATGGGGTTCCAGTCCCCTGAGCCTTGGTGTTCCCATCATTAAAAAGGGTTGGTTTCCTCTTGCACCCAGTTGGCTAGTTTAAATTCCATAATGGGAATGAATGGGTTTTCCAGTCTCTAAGTAAGGGAATGAGATTTTCAAACTCCAGATAAAACGTAGTTTGGCTCACACGACAGTGACAAGATTACAGAGAGCACCCTGCCTGAAGGTGGGGGGACTGGGACTTCTTCATGGGGCAGATACATGAAAATCCTCCTTTTCCCTGCTTGGAGGCTCGTGTATCACAGAGCTCAGTGGAGGACATCTACAACTCTTTCTTAAGTTTTGGTCACAAGCTTTCATTCAACGATGCACATGGTCCCCATGATCCAACTGTAATTCTGTTTTAAATAATGACGACAAGACAGTTTAGTTTCTAGAAAAACATTGGAAACATAAGAATTCTTGAACTGAATTCCCATCTCATCATCTCAACAACAACACGAAGATTTTAGGAGATAATCCCGAGGTGTTGAGAAAGGATGTCTGGGTCACATCTGTTTCCCTTGTCACACAGATATGCACTTGTGTGTGTAGCAAGTGTTCATTGACCAAGGGCTTGGCCTCGTGGGCAGAGTGTCAAGTCCATCAGAAGCCAAGGGTGAGGCACAGTGTCCCGGGGCTCAGTGAGGCTAGGGTGGGGTTCACCCCTCATCCAAGCTCCTCCTGCTGCTTCAAGAATTCCTCGTGGAGATAAGGGGAGCTAAGGTTTCCCCACTGTAGAGCCGAGTATTGGTTCCTTGTGACTTTTGGAGAGTGTTCCCGCAGCTGGGACTGCAGACTTTCTGTAGCTGTCCTTCTGGCCTTTGAAATGTTGTAGCCACTAGCCAGGCTGCAGCTTGAGCTGGTGAAATGTGGCCCAGTGAGAGAGAGAAACTGATCGGTTGGTTTTTTATTGGATAGAATTTTAAAGTTTATTTAAAAGTGTTTTAATAAAAGATAAGCCAGGCCTGGGGTTGGGAAGATGACTCGGCGAGTGAAGTGTTCACCATACAAGCACTAGGACCTGAGTTCAGGTTTCCAGCATTGATGCAAAAAGCTGGGATCCTTGGCACACACCCACAGTCCTAGTCCGGCTGGGGCAGTGAGCTCCAGGTTCAGTGAAAGACACTAACTCGAAAGGTAAGGTTTCCACCTATCTGTGGAAGTGATAGAGCAAGGCACCTGGCTTCCTCCTCCGGCCTTTACACACACACACACACACACACACACACACACACACACACACACACACACGTATGTGTACACTACTCATACTTACATATTTGCACACGCATAAAAATAACTAAGGGATTGAGGAGGATGCCTGACACCTGACCTCTCCACAAGCGTGTAAATGTGCATTTGCTCACATCACTCCAAATAAAGAAGGGGGCAGGGAGAGAACAACAAGTCTAGAAGCACGGGCCTATAATCCCAGCTACCTGGAAAGCTGAAGCAAGAGGATCTCAAGTTCAAGACCAGCCTTGGCAACTTAGTGAGGTCTTGTTTCAAAATAAAAGTAGTCGGGTGATGCTGGCACACGCCTTTAATCCCAGCGCTCGGGAGGCAAAGGCAGGCAGATTTCTGAGTTTGAGGTTAGCCTGATTTATAGAGTAACTTCCAGTACAGTCAGGGCTACACAGAGAAACCCTATTTTGAAAAACAAAAACAAAAACAAGCAACCAATCAAACAAAAAATCAAATGAATCAAAATAAATGTAAAAAGAGAGCTAGGCATGTACAGATGTGATAGAGGACCGGCCAAGCATATGAGAGTCCTAGAGTCATGCCCAAGTATACAGACCATCTTCACCAATTTTAAGTGCACTGTTTGTATGTGACATTAATGTCATTGGTGTGGAAATGCAAAGGCCACACCATAGATGCACAGGACTCTATCTTGCAAAGCTGAATCCCCACCATTAAATACCGACTCCTTGCCTGATCCCCTGGGTCCTGGCTGCTGTCATTCTGATTTTGTTGTTTGAATTAAACCACTATGGACCTGTGAGTCAGTTAATTTGTATGATATGTTTCCTTTGGGAACCAGCTTATTTAATTTAGTGTGATAGTCTAAAGGTTGTTGATATTGTAACTTGTTGGAATTCTGTGTGTGCGTGTGCGTGTGTGTCTGACTGTCTGTCTGTGGTGTGTGTGCATGTGTTGTTTTGCTTAGTTTTTGATACTAGTCTTTCTGTGTATCTCAAGTTGGCCTTGAATTTATAATCCTCCTGCCTCCAACCTCCTGAGTGCTGGAATCACAAGGGAATGTCCAACTTTCCTCTTTCTGGAGGCTCAATAAGATCCGTAGTTTATCTAGACAGGTTTTGTTTACCCATTCACCCATTGATGGGCACATGGGCAGCCTCCTCCACCTCTTGGCTCTTGTGAAAAAGACTGCTGGGAACACGAGTTACAGATTTCTGTTCACCGTTGTTTTACATTCCTTTGGCTACAGACATGGGAGTAGAAAGACTGAATCATCTGGTAATTCTATGTTTGACTTTAAGAAACCACCACGCTGTTTTCCATAGCCACTGTATCATCTTATGTTCCCACCAATAATGTGTGAGGGTTCCCAGTTCTCCGCAGCCCACAACACTTGTCATCTTGATAGTAGCCACACTAATGGGGACATGACTTGTAATTAATCAGCACAGCAGTTTAAGCTGCCAGTGTGACCAGTGGCCACTATCCTGAGTGTTGCATCATGGGAAGACCCACTGCGCACTCTTCTGAACTTGGAATTGACCTCCATTTACTAAGCAAGCCTAGGCAACTCTGGGTATGTGGACCTCAAGCCACAACCCCAAATAACCCTCAAAGGCCTGGCCAGTGGAAAGTCACAATCCTCTTATAAGTCCACATCTGGTCCCGGGATTCCCAAGGCTGGAACCACAGTAGCATCACAGAGGGATCAACATAGCACTGGGCTGGGATGTAGCTCAGTTGGTAGAATGCATATCCAGATGTGGCACTGAGTAGGCTTCAACTGCACTCTGGGTCACATGACCATTTGCATGTGATAGAAGGTGGAGGTGGATCCATGGCCAAAGGACAGCCTGGTCAGCAAGCTGCCCACTGAGCTGGGTGTTGTAGAAGAGACTTTTCTAGATACAACATACATGGGATAGGCCCCAAAGGGAACATGGGACAGATCCAAATAACAACCACACCAAAGTCCAACTCAGTGAACCAAGGAGGTTTTATTGGTTGTATATGGGTGAGGGGTCACTTACGGGAGCAGAGAAGACCAAAAAGGGTCTACCTCCTTAATGGGCTCTATAACTTCCTCAAACAATGAGTATAAACAGCTGGGCATCCCGTGTTCAAGCGCATGAGCCTAGGGGAGACATCACACTCAGATCACAATAGAAAGTGAGAATTTGCCCGTCTGCCCGCACCCTGCCTCATCTTAGACCCACTGAAGGGTGAGGGTGTCTGCTGGTCCCTTTATGAGACCCGCTTACCCTGAGACGCCACCTACCAACTCATTCCCTGCCAGCCGGACCCATTTCTTCCAGTTCCCTCCCTAAATTCGGAAAAGTATTTTTTTTCAGTTCATTAAAACATTCTATATTTAACACAGATAATATATTATTTATGCCATAAGATTAGAATGAACTCATATAGGTCTCTCCATATTTTCTCCCAGAAGCTCCTCTCCACGACTTCATTTTAATGAGTGTGGAATGTTGTTGCGTGTGCGCTTTATGTAACTTTATGTAACTTTATTTACACGACGCCTCCAGGGAATAAAACTCACTTCCCTTTTGGAGGTCAGATGTGCCACCTACTACTGTACATCCTTACGGCTGACTCTGTCCCTCAATCTTAATTATTTCCCTAGACTAGGCTCCTAAGAGTTAAGTCTTCCAACAGGTAATGCACATGTTAAAGTCTTCTATACCAAAATAGTCTGTGTGGCTTCATCATCGGTGTCTGTTCCACTGAGGAAAGACCCCTGCCTCATTTTTAGTTGTGGTGATTTATAGCTTCAGTGGTGACATCTTAATATTTTCTGTTGCAAGCTATAGCTATTCTGTTTATTTTTAGTTCATTTATTTACATTTTGTGTGTGTGTGTGTGTGTGTGTGTGTGTATGTGTGTGTGTGTGTGTGTGTGTGAGTGACAGCACACAGGTGGAGGTCAGAGAACAACTTTCAAGACTCAGTTCTTTCCTCTCACCAAGTGTGTCCTAGGGACTAAGTCATAGCAAGCACCTTGACCCCACTGACCATTGCAAGGTGAAGGACTCAGAGAAGGGCTTCCCTGAGGTGGCCTCTTGACACAGACTATGCTTAAGGTCATTTCAGACATTGTTAGAAGACTAGCCCAACTCCAAGCCAAGATCTATTGGAAAATATCTTTTTGCGAAACAAGTCAGCAACTCAAATGTGAGAATTTTAAATCAAGAATCCTAACACAAAACACTGCAAAGATAAATCAATTTAATGCGGGCTTGGAAGTGACAGTAGGAAAGCGTGAAAGGGCTTTGTTTTGGGTAATTAACTCATTTGATTCTGTAAGAGCACTTAGCTTAGTACATGGAGTCAGAACACCACAGTTCCTAATATACTGTGGTCTCGGGTTTGAGGAAAGTGTTTCAGGCTGGGTTTGTTGGGTATGGAGACAGCACAGTCATGTATTCAAAGCAAGGCCACAGAGAAGTTGTGCTATTCAACATGGGTGAATACAGCCAGAAGCACCTCAGAGTCCTGACAGTTTTGTGTATGCCCAGAGATGCTTTATTGATACCACATTGTTTTCGATCTCCACGTTGAACTCACAGCTTAGGAAGCTGTGGGATTTAGCACACGTGACTGACTGCTTGTATGTGAATCAACAATGCAGTAGATTTGTCTCCTGTGACGTCATCACAGACACACAGATATCACACAGTGGTTCATAATACACTTTGGATCAGAAGCACCACTTAACTGGTAAAGTTTCCCTTGCTTGGACTCAGTTTCTCCATCTTTAAACCTGAGGCTTTACCTGCTACCACACCAGTAAAACTTCCATGGGAATGAAGAACAAACCCTCCACAGACAAATTCTCTCTTGCTTCCCTCTTGAAGCTGGAGTAGACCTTTTCTGAAGGACACCTTGGTGACCTCACACTCAAGCTGAGTTTCATCTTTCTCTTCCTCACACCCCAAGCTATCCAACACACCACCTTTATCTCCAGCTGGTCAAACAGTCTCAAAGAAGGTTCTCTGAGGTCGCTTTGAGGATTCCTTTTGAAGGACTGAATGAACTGTCTTTAATCTTCATTTGAAAACAGTTTAGTAGATTTCTGGGCAAGAGCAGTCTCTCTGAGCTGTGTGAACCACTCTCCCACTGAAGGCAGACCCATTCCTTAGGCTTGTATGGCACATGGGATTATGGGATTGAGGGGTCCCCTGTGCTTTCAGAGCTGAGCCTGCACCCTTTGGTTTTTCCTAGCAGGATGAAGGTCCTCAGCACACTGTGTTCTGAAACAACTCGTGTTCAATGAACAATCTATTTGTGCCAAGACTTGGATATGTTTCCTCTTTTCTTTTCTAATTTAATCCAGAAATTGGCCTTGACTTGCCGAAGCCTTGCCAGGGTTTGTAAACAATCAGCTGCTCACCAACTTTCAAGAATGCTGGGGCCTGCACAGCGGCAGTGCAGGAATGTTTTGTGCTAGGCTCAGGGGGAGGAAATCTTGTGAACTGCAAAGCAGCTTTCGGAAAGCATCACCCACCCCACCCCCTGCCCCTGTTCACGTGTCTGGCTCTGCTTCCTGCAACAAAGAGACACTGAAACTTGGGACTGCCTAGACTGGAGGGACACATTTACTGTAGGAGCCAGCCAGAGCAGGAGGGAGGAAGGACAGAAGTCCAAAGCTCCCCTTCTCACCTGGCTGTGTCGCCTGGACCAAAGGAAACTGTTCAGGATGCCCTTCGTTGTCCCGCTATTCCTCATGCTTAGCCCCCAAGGCCTGAGATCAAGGTCCTGTGTATCAAAGGAGTTCTGCTTGCCAGAGTGGCATGGGGCACTGCACACAGAACCCCGAAGAGAACCATATGACCAAGTGCCCCTGGATGCCAGGTAGCCGTGGTGGGCGCAGGTAGTTATGGGCTCTGGAGCATAGCAGAGATCAGGAGAAGCCACATCCCCTAGCGATGGCCTCCTCAGCTCTGTTCACTTGTGGTTGTACAGGAAGTATCTGCCCTGCCCTTGCCAGGTCTGGTTTTCTTAAATGAAGGTGGGAATCTCCTGGGGAAACCTAATCATTTTTCAATGTGAGCTACAAATTGCAATTAAGTGCTTGTAACTATTGGGTGAATCGGAGCACAGCTACGGTTTCTACCAGGCCAGAGGGCAGCCTGCTTGTTTCTCCTTAGAGGGAAGCAGGCAACTGTCACTGTAATCCCTCTGTGCCCCAGATGTGGCGATGGTTCAGCTTCAAGGACTGCTGTGAGCATTACTCTAGGTGTCTAATACCTGGACAGATGTGAGATGAGTCGAGGCCCTTGGGGCCACACACCATTGTAACCTGTGCTTCCCAAAGACGATGACTCATGGCAGAGGAGTGTGGAGATGGCAAAGTCTACCTTTGTACGTGGTTGCTCAGTAGGAGTAAAATTTAAAGGCTGGATGAAGACTAGAAACTGCATCAGGCGTGTCTGGGGAAAATGGATAGAGAAGATGCCTTGATAACTTTTTCAGCTCATAATGGAAATGAGTCTGGGCAGTAGCAAAGCACATGCAAAGAAAGGCCCAGGGGCCGCTCCCTCCCTCTCTCTCCTCTCACACAGTTTGGACCTGTCTGAAGCACAGGGCTCTTCAGAGAGGTGGGAAATGAAGGTTGGTTTGGCATCTAGAAACTTGGGGCTCCCCACTTGGTTACTGAAAAGAGAAAAGAGCTCATGTTGACAGAGGTTTCACACTGAGCAGCCCTGTGAAAGGTGATGTATGGCCTGTCTACCCTCCCTCCGTGCCTCTGTGAGATTCTCAGATACGACCAAGGAGGCTCAGAGACACTGGGCAGTAGGCCCAAGGCACAGCAATTAAGTTACATGCCGGTGGGAAAGATGGCATAGACGCTGCATGGTCCTCATTGACTTTTCTGACTTGAAGAGGAAGAACTCCTTAGGAGTATCAGAAGGACCAGGCCTGCTCTAGCCTTGGCTCTGCGTCTCCCAACATCACTGGCGATTCCTTATCATACGCTGCTTTCCCCTCCCACTCTTGGGCATTGCCAGTGGACGGTTTATCTATTGTATATTTCTGTTCTAATATTATCACCATCACGTGCACACACACACACACACACACACACACACACACACACACACACACACCTCTCCCAGGATATGATTCCCTGATGAGGTTCTAGGTAGAGGGAGGGTCACTGTAAGCCAATGGAATCTTGCACCCATTGAAATCACAGTCCAAAGAGCTGGAGTGGCAGAGACCAGTAGTGATTGTGCAGGGTGGAAACACTGGGTGTGGGGAGATGGGGGGTCCCACAGGTTGTCCTCACCCCTGCATCTGTTTCTTCTCTGTCATTCTCTTTGCATGCTGAGAGCCACTCAGCCACTCCCCAACTCCCTCCCTCCTCTGATGCCTCCTGACAGCTGATGAGGGAGCCCAGGAGCTGCCTGTCCTTGGTTCCCATGGGGAGCTGACAGTTGTCAAAGCAGGAGTCAGAGTCCCTGTAGATGGACACGGAGGGCCAAGCACCATCACTCCCTGGTGACAGCTTGAAGCGGCTGTTGAGCTTGTCTTGTGCAGGCTCCAGCAAGGAGGTGACAGCTGAGCCAGACGGCAGAGATGACAGTCTCCCTTGCCGGGCTCCTATCTGGGCAGATGTGGGCTGTCACTGTGCCCAAACTTCTCCATGGTGTGTCCCCTGCCCCTGTACCAAATTGCAGTCAGACATCCATGAGGCCCTTCTCCTCTGAGTGATGTATCTTAGAACTAGGGATTCTCAGAGAACATTGTCTACCTGATTTTGCACATTCTGCCCCCAATAAAAGGTTGGTGCATAGTAGGTCTTCACTAAATATCTTTTATAATTCTTGCTTTTAAATTTCAGAGATAAGGTCTTTTGTAGCCTAGACTGGTCTTGAACTCGATATGTTAGCTGAGGATGACCTTGAATTCCTGATCCACCTGGTGCCAGGAGACATGCTGTGCAGAGAAAAACCAATTCCTGATATGTTTGAACGAGCATCCAATCTGGCTACAGTCAGAGTGTTAGCATCTGTGAGGGGCATGTCCAGAGCAGGCTACTCTTACCATAAACTTGAGCATACAAAACTTAATTTTGCCATTTTCATAGAATTTCTCAGGATCCCTCTGCTGGGGTCCAGGGACATCATGCACAGTGCTGGTTTAAGACCTTTAGTCACAGCTGCTTCTGTGTCTCTGTGTCAGTGCTGTGAGCCAGCTTCTGTCCCTGCTTCATGTCAGGTCACCGGGGTTCAAATGGCAGTGAAGAGGTTGGTTTGAGTCTTCCCTGTTTTGAGCTGTTCTTCATCTGAGCTCCTTGGGTGTACTGGGTGGGAAACAGATGAGGGAGAAGGGGAATGGACTTCATGTGCCTTCCATTATGCAGCCTTATAGTAGGTTGGTCTGGTGCTACTTGTGTTCTAATGCTAAACACTGGCTCTTAAGATCTGGTTGCCCCCCACCCATGAGCAGATCATCAAGTGATGCCATGTAATCCTTGCTCCCCAATTTAACTGATCAGTAAAAGACTAGAGCCTGTGATTGGCAGTGGAGGGGGAAAACTGGGGCTTGAGGATAAAGTGAGTGGGTTACAGGTAGAGAAAGAAGAGGGGAGGAGGCCACCATGAGAGGAGATGGACCAGGACAAACAGCAAGTCACAAGGGACATCATGGCTGGGAAAGGTACATCATGGCTGGGAAATAAGTCAGAATAGCTCCAAACCTGCCTGATCTAGGCTAACAGCTTGATAAAGTACCTGGTTGTGTGTCTTTTATACAGGCTAGCCAGACTGCTAATAAAAATAATAAAAGAAAAGAAAAAATAATCCCATTTACACAGCCTCTCCAAGGTCAATGCCATGCTATCCCCACCTCCCCCATACATGCTTGGTAGGAGCTTCTGGATGGAACATACAACTCTCTAGGGCTGGGGCAACCATGGTGCCTTAGATCCCAGTTTTATTCAAACATAGGTCAGGCCCTGTGTCTAACCTTCACAGACACCATCTAGGGACCAGACTCTTATGCTGCGGTCCTATCACTGTGGAAAGCAGAGCCCAGAGGCCTCTGGGTCTGTTCATCTCTGATGCTGAGGATGGAGTGGGTGCTGAGCAGAGCAGGGCAACCCCAACCCTGTCTCACTTTCCACTTCTCAAGACCCCGCCCCCTACATATCCTTCATCTACCACAGTGTTTTCTATTCCCCAGGCCGCCGCAGGAACTGCCTTGAGGCCATTGTCTCCTCGGGCTCATGGCAACTGTTTTCTCATCTTTCCTTGGGTCACAATCTGATCAGGCAGAAAGAGAATCAGGTTTAGCGGGGAATGAAATACACCTTGTTTGCAGATAACACAATAGTGCTCACATGGAGCTCAGGGGCCGAGCTCAAGTCACTGGGAACAGTTGTACCACGCAGGCTCCCAGCCAGGCAGGAGTGTGGGAAGGGGGATACTAGTGCTCACCAGGGCTAGTCCAAGGTCTTGGTACTGAGGGGATGGGACTGCATCCTGAAACGGGACACCACACCGAACCCCCAGTCTGTGTGCCTCAGCCAGACATCCCAACATAATTCTCCCAGGACTTAAAGTCCTGAGGTCACTGCCAGCAGGAATCAAAATCCCTGCCACCTCTATCT
Source organism: Arvicanthis niloticus (assembly GCF_011762505.2). Classification (NCBI taxonomy): domain Eukaryota; kingdom Metazoa; phylum Chordata; class Mammalia; order Rodentia; family Muridae; genus Arvicanthis; species Arvicanthis niloticus. The sequence continues at coordinate 70,235,800 of NC_047663.1, read as the reverse complement.
TCCTTCCCCGTTGGGCTGAGAGTAGCTGAGAGGCCTCTGAAGGCCCCAGGTCCCCTGCTATATCCTTCTGTGTCCTGTGGCCTCAGCAGCGGCCTTCCCTGTCTAACATCATTGTTTCTGATATTTGACAGGTCAGCTCATGGAGGGTCAGGCTTAGAAAGAAGTGTGGATAGCTCTGACCCCAGAGATTAGGCCCCAGCCCCAGATCCTAATCACACTCAGACGTCTCTTGGCTGTGGAGAAACATCTTAAGCAAACGCTGGTGTTTGCAGACATACCTCCTGGTGTTACCATGGAAATTGGGGTCCCTTCTTTGGGTTCCCTAGTCTTGTTAATGAAAGAATTTAAAAACAGATTCAGTGGAGGCTCAAGGATAGTTTTTGTCTGTTTGTTTGTTGTTTTTGGGTTTTGAGAAAGAGCTGCTCTGTGTAGCCCTGGCTGTTCTGGAACTAGCTCCATAGACCAGGCTGGCCTCAGACTCCCGGAGATCCACCTGCCTCTGCCTCCCGTATGCTCCAATTAAAGGTGTGCACCACCACCACCACCTGGCTTTCAAGGATAGTTTTGTGAGTTCTGGACAAAGCAACAGGCAAGCAAGCTGTAACTCTTGGCAGCCACTGGGAGGAGGGACATGAAGAAGAGAAGAAGGAAAGCCATGCCCTTGGCATTAGGCTGGTATGTTTAGCAAGGGAGATCGGCAAGCAGGTGCGTGGCAATAGACAGCCATATGGTGGAGGCAGAGGATAGCGGTGGAGCTTAGTGTTAGAGCCAGAGAGAATTCGCGTAGGCTTTGGACGGAGAAAAAACTAGGAAAAGAGAGAAAGTAAAAGTTGTGCTTTTCCAAGTTTGGACTGTGAAGAGGACAAAGTCAGCAGAGCTTCATGGCTGTCTCTCAGCAAGTGAGGAAGGTGTCCCTGGGAAGGACAGGTATAGTTTCTAATTAAAGGAATAATTATTCCTCCTGTCTCTTTAGCTTGAATCAGCCTGGCTGAGGGGTGGTCTCTTAACGAGGTGATTGACAGGTCCCATTGGATTAACCCTCGGGACAGGAGACAGTAGTGTGAAATGGAACAAATCTGTGTTTGGAACAGATCAGAATGCTGGGTCTCAGTTTTCTGACCAGAACTTAAGGAGCAGCAAAGTGGGTGTTTACCTTTTGAGTGTTACCAGGAACATGGGAGGCAGGGTTCAAAGCTTCATTTCCTCCAAGGCTACAGGCAAGAGAGACCAAAACCTGGGACACAAAGCAACAGTTCCTATTACCTGTCCTGGATAGCTTCGTTAACACAGAACTGTGAGCTGAGGGTTTTTCTAGACACTTTGAAAACAGTTTTGCATCAGTCTTCATAACAAACATGAGCTACGGGGACAATTATGTCTCCATGCCTGAGGAAACTGGGGCCCAAGGAGGCTGAGTAAGGCTTATCCGTGTTGCATAGCAGGATTGCCGTAGATCCCTCCTGAGACCAGCGCATCTGAGACTGAGGATCCAGACCCACCCTCTGCTCACCCCAAAATCCAGAGCAAGGATTGGACAGTGTCCTTTGGTTATTAACAACGTGGGAGAGTTTCTATGGCAACTGTGATTTTGTTCAGTGCACCACCCTAGTGCTACCCTCAGCTGAGCATATTCATGGAGTGTGTAGTGGGTTCTGGGGATTGACAACCTACCTAGGGGTGAGGTAGCTTGAACTTCACTCCAGACCCCTTGCCTAATGAGTTATCTCCTGGCCCTGGAGAGTGTGGAGTTCCACAGGAGAGGAGGTGGGAAGGGGCTATCTTGGTCACCATGTTTCGGTACTTAGAGTTAAAAGAGGGGCTTACCTTATACATCATGGTTTGCCTACGTCCCACCCTGTTCACTTGACACGCCCATTTATACTCCAGAAGAAAATTACAAATATTCCTTCTTTGAGGCCAGCACATAGCTCCCCCAGCTTCCAGTGGGGTATGTTGCATCCATGTCCCCCAGCTTCTGATGGCTCAGTCACGAGTCCTCCAAATTCTAGCGGGTACACTGTCTTGTCTCCCCAAAATTCTGGTGTGGTCACAATATCCCTGGCCTCTACCCTGGCACCCAAGCCTGGCCTCTTCTCTATTTACTTGAAGAGTTTTGCATAGCAGCCACTCAGGGGCTGCGCCCTCCTGCACCCTCAGGGTGCTCCATGAGATTACTTTCCTCTCTAGGTTTTCCAAGGTGGTCATTAGACATTGCTCACTGCCCCAACTTGGCTCAACAGAGGCATGAGAAGCCCAGCAGCAGGTCTGTCCAAAGCCTGTCTACCAAGCAGCAGGGCCAACAGACCTTCTTCATAAGAAGAAGGTACCCCTTTTGTGGTCAGATACCCCCATTTTGTATCCAAGTCTCCCTCTGCCCCACCTCCGGCCATCCTCCAGGGTCCACTGTCGTTTCAGGGATGCTTTGCCACCAACCAGGCAAACTTTGACATTGTCATGCAGAACCAGGTCCTTCCCAGTCTATTCCAGAGCAGAAACTTGGCTGCCTCTTTGCATAAACAAAAAGCACATCACAAAGCATTTCCCCCAGAATGCCAGCTTCTGGCCTCCAGCACACGGAGAAGTGCTGGAGCTTTGAGCCTTTCCCCCCACAGGGCTAAAGGCTCCAAGATCAATTTCTTAAAGACAGGGCTCACGGACACTGTTTCAGGGCTTCCCCCTCCCCCATGAAATCTGTGTGAAAGTATGCTGCTTCTCCTACCACACAGGCCCTCCCCTGGAAAGGATGGCAAAGGAAGGCTGGATACAGTGGGGGTGGCTAGGCAGCCTGCTGTTCCACAGCCTCCAAAGTGGTTCCATCCATCCATCCATCCATCCATCCATCCATCCATCCATCCATCTATCCATCCATCCATCCATCCATCTATATCTATCTATCCATCCATCCTCGACTCTACTTAATACCTACTAAGGGCTAGAATCACTGTGTAGTTCTCTGCATGATGTGCTAGGGAAAGTGAAGTCAGCGTAAAGGTCTGAGGCTGAGCCGCCTGTGCAAGGAAGATCTTAGAAGAGGCAGCAGTAGGGCTCCATCTTCCTGACCTTGACATCACATAAGGAGCTTCGGAGTCCCTCCAGTATAGTGGGAAGGCCTGGAGGTAGGAGGAGTTTAAGCAAGGGAGTCAATACCAGCCTCCTTTGAAACATGAATTACTGTGTGCTCTCCCTACCCCAGCCTTTTTATTCATCAAATTCTCTTAAGGTATCTAAGAAATTCAGGGTTGGAAAGGGCAGTAAGAATTCCAGGTATACACCTTTCCCCAGGCAGTGTGCATGTGTGTGTGCGTGTGTGCATGTGTGCATGTGCGTGCGTGCGTGCGTGCGTGCGTGTGTGTGTGTGTGTGTGTGTGTGTGTGTGTGTACACTGACAGAGTGCCTTTGGAAGAAGGCAAGCTGAGCTGTCAGGGGCCAGAAGTCCATTGAAGAGAGCAGCTCAAACAGATCTGGGGAAGGTAGATAGGGCCATCATCCTAGAGTCCCAGGTAGTGCCTGCCTCCAAAGGCACTAGGGAGCCACGGAGGGTTTTAGACACCTGAAGGATGAAGTTACTCTGGTACCATAGTGAAGAGCAGTATTAAGAGAAGAAAATGGAGACCTGGGAGCTCCAGCTCTTTCAGGTGTTTGGTCAGTGACAAACAAAGTGAGTGACATTCCCATATTTTCTTCCAAGCTCTTACCACTGTTGAAACTGGAGCAGGCTTGGCAGCTTCTAAACAAGCTCTGAGGCTTTGGAGGGTCACTCTCTACATCCATTCAGGAAGGCAGTCCCATGCCTCTTCTCCTGACATACCAGGAGCCATTCTCCACTGGGACTCCTGGGGGCCTTGCCTTGGACCTGTGGAGAGGGAGAAGCCAGGCTGAAGTTCCTGGGTGACTCAGCCCACAGTGTGGCTGACTTACATTGAAATGTCCCACTGAGAAGCTAAAGAAGGGCTTGTCACCCAGCTGCATGCACAGTGGGGTCACCAGTGACACACTAAAATCTGAACATGGGGGAACACAGCTTTCTTGTATCTCTCTTCTTCTATCTAAGATTATTTGTTCCCAAGCTCCCAGACCTAGGATAGAAGCACGCACATCACCTAGCTCTTGAGAAGCACGGTCATTTCTTCCTGTTTAAAAGCCTTTGGAAGAATACTCAGCCAGGTCAAGGTTAAGCCATTTGTTAGCCAGCTTTTCCTTGCTGTAACAGAACACCTGAGGTTTTCAACTTAGAAAGAGGGAAGGTTTCTTTGGGCTCATGGGTTCACTGGAGGCTTGTGGGATAACCTGGTGTGGGGCATGTGACAGACAGAGCTGCTCATGTCATGGCGACCAGAAGGAAGCAATTGAGAAAAACAGAAGTAGAGACAGACAAATGACTCAGGTCCTAATATCTTCAGGGGCATGCTCCTGATGACCTAACTTCTTTCTCTTAGGCTCCACACCAGTCCCTCAACCCAACCCAAAAGATTCTGCTAATTTCCCAAGCCGTTAGTACAGGAGCCTTTGAGGGACAATTACAATGGCAACCACAGCAGGCCCTGGCTCTGCTGGGGCAGTTGTAACAAAGCAGCAGCGTGAGTTATGTAGCTCAGGAAACAACTACAAGACCAAGATCTCCAGCTAATCCGACCACCCCCTCGCCTCCTTGTTGTGTCCTCCCATGGAGGAGCTGAGGGAGAAGATGAAGGAGGAAAGGTGGGGAGATGAGGGTAAGGTAGCTCTTTAGTGTCTTTTCCCACAAGGTTCCTAATACCATCAAAGGTAGCCCTAACCCTGCCCTCACCTACCTGATTATTTCTGATCTCATCCTATAAATGAGGTGATGAATAGTTGGTCTCCCTAGCACAACCCTTTCTCCTGCGTTAGGGAGCTGTATTAGTACACACCTGTCCCACTGTTTCTGCCCTTGAGGCTGAGGCCCTGCGCTTGGGGTTTACTCTTGCTGCAGAAGCCATTCTACAGCTCTGCCTGCCCTTCCCTCCTGCAGGTCAGCATCCCTGGGCTCCCTCTGAAACATGGCAGCACCCCAGCTCCAGGTAAACTGACAACAACCCTGCCCTTGTGCCACGGGCCTCAGTTGACCCGTGGCATCTGCTGTCCATGGCTGGGAGCCGACCCCACTGTCACTCACTGCCCAAGAGTGTAGTCTCCGTGTGAGCTCTCTGGAGCCTCTGGAGATGGGAGCCTGTCCCTCTCACAAGCACAGGGAACAAGGTGCCCAAGTGTGCTCTGCTTTTCCTCCTTGGCCATGGGGTCTGCTTGTTCTCTCCTTATCTTCCCCCTCCCCCACCTTCAAAAGAGACCCTATAGGCTAAGGCTGCGAGGTTGCTTTTGCTCTGCCGTCCCTGTCCTTTCCTGCTACAGCAGGACCTTCCAGAGTCTGGACTCTTCCCAGCCGTGGCTCTCAGCAGGAATCTGTGAGCCCAAATGACCCGGCCTTGCTCATTGTAGATAAGCAATTAAAAAATATAGAAAATTCCATTCTTTCCTAAGTAAAAGGTCTGGTTTTTTTAAAGATCTGTTGTCTCAGCACAGACCGAAAAAGAAAAGGTTGGGACTCAGAGCTAAGGCAGCAGTGCCTGTGGTTTAGGAGGGGGTCCACCTACTCCCCAGAACCTCATACAAAATAGCAGGGCAATCTAGTTTGCCAACTATGAAAAATACAGTTTGGGTTTTCATAAACACCATTCCACCATGTGTGTGGAAATAGGATCCTCAAAGAGTAAAAGTGTGGGGAGCACTTTTACTCTTGATGTTACAGAGGAGACAGCGGGCGGTGGGTGATGGGCGGTGGGTGAGGTGGGCCGTGGATGAGGTGGACATGGAATACTGGTGAAGGTGGTTGAGGTGGCACAGCCCCTGGGCTCTACTTTCTGAGCTGCAGGTGCCGAAGTGGGTACTTGGGTATTCAGCTGATGGTCCTCAGGGGCCAGGGCCATGCTGCTAGACAGACGGCACATGCAGGGGACTCAAAACCAAGCACACAGCACAGAGCCATGATTCCATGTCAACCATCCTCCTGAAGCTCTGAGCCTCACCTCCTCCCCAAAGGTAGAAGACAGGAGAACAGAAGCCAACTTATAATCAGAAATTCACCTGGCCGTGCAAAGGTTCCTGGCAAAGCCTGTGTGTCGGGGTTGAGGGTGGCATTGGTTGGGGACCAGTGAGCTTGTTAGCTCTGTGCTCTAATTGGTGCTGTCTATAGCCACAGCTGTGGTGACAGCAGCAGCCACTGGGCTGTGCATCTCCCAAGCCCCGTGTCCCTCTCCACCCAATACGTTGCCATGATGATTTGATTTTCCTCGTTCCAGTTAGATTTCCAGAGGCATCTTCCTGCTGTTTAGAGGGAGTGATTACAGCTTACCAAAGAAGAAAGTCTAGAAATTGGGGTGTAGTGGCCTCTGACTGGTGTAGCTTAGCCATGTCTGCCTCTCCACCAAGGGCCTTATGACAGCCTCTCTGCCCATTCTGCATACGGACAGAATGAGTGGTTGGTCCACACTTCTCCCCTCAGTGACTCCACAGATTGTCTTTCTTCAGTGTTTGCTGCTCTGGGGCTAGGGGGAGGGGCATCCAAGGAGGGGAAGTACAGACTGAGGGGAAGCTCAGTGGCAGTGGGGCTTGAGAAGATTGGGGTACCAGTTCTCCATAGCAGGTCTGACTGGGGTGAGGGCCCTTCCAGGAGAGGGTGACTCTGAGACTGCACAGCAAGAAGGGATAGAGCTCGCTCCACTAGTGAAGGAGCGGGCAGTGAAGGGCTGTCTCAGCAAGTTCTGAGTGTGAAGTGGGAAGATGGAGGTGACCAAATGTCAAGGAAACTTCTAACAGCTCTGAGCCTGAGGTTAACCTAGCATGTGTTTCTGGAAGGTGGTGGTCGTGCCGTAGAGCATGGGAGGTTCATCTCCCCGACAACCCCACACACACGCTTTTGTGATGTAGACATCTGAGGAGGCTTACAGATGCCTGTAAAGAATAGTGTGTACGCGTGTGCGTGCGCGTGCGCGTGCGCGTGCGTGTGTGTGTGTGTGTGTGTGTGTGTGTGTGTGTGTGTGTGTTTGAGACAGGGTTTTTCTGTATAGCCTTGACTGCCCTGGAGCTCACTGTGTAGACGTAGACTAGGCTGACCTTGAACTCAGAGATCTGCTTGCTTCTGCCTCCCAAGTATTGGGATTAAAGGCACCACCTGGCTTCAAGCATAGCCCAGAATAATGTGATATATAAATATATATATATATATATATATATATATATATATATATATATATATATGAAATAATGTTCAAAATGTGAAAGAAGACCATGACAGGCATGACATGGAACAAGGTGGGTGGGCTGAGAGACCTAGCGATATCTGCTCTATTAATGGGATGAAAGTAAAACTGGTTGTGGTCCAAATGTCCACATCTCCAACTGCAGCATCCTTCAGCATCCACAGATCTCTGGTCCAGGACTCTCTCAGGTATTCAGATCTCTGGAGTACTATGTGTGGCATTGTGTTTAACCTGCACACACTCTCCCACGTACATCAAGTAATCTACATTACTTACAATGATTCATAAGGCACAAGCCCCGTGTAACTAGCTACTGTGTTGTTTAGAAGGGGGAAAAAAGTCTATACATTTTCTGCCAACTTTTCTCCAAATAATTTTGACTGGGGTTGGCTGAATACGTGGGTGCAGAGGTTTGGGGATCCGGAGTGTGAACTGTAGCGAGATGTTTCACACTGAGCAGCAACTACCAGGAATAGCTTTTGTTCTGGCAGCTCTCATTCCTTCTGGAAGGAGCTCCATGCTTCAGTGAGAGGTGGTGGCGAGTGAATTCTCTGGTTCAAGTTCAGCTCTGAGTGAAGATGCTGTGGGCCAGCAGGTGGGACATCTCAGGGAGACGCTTCAGAAATCCAGGCAGGTGGCTGTGGCAGCCAGGGCTAGAGGGTCATGGAGGGGTGAAGCAAGAGGTAGTTAGAGCTGATGGGAAGTTGGAGGTAAGCATGCAAAAAGAAAGAGACAGGTGTGGTTCCTGGGTTCTTACCTGGGGCTTTAGGGACAAAATACCAGGTGCACATCCAGAACCAGGTTTGGCCCATGGTTCCTGATGATATCTCCCTGGCTGTCTTTCAGGTCAACGAAATTTACCATGATGAGTCATTGGGGGCCCACATCAATGTCGTCCTGGTGAGGATTATCCTGCTGAGCCACGCAAAGGTGAGTCCTCCTGTCCAATACACCTCCTCTCTCTGAAATGAGTGGGGCCTCCTTTGGGATTGTTTTCTTTCACACTACCCTGCCTTTCTCCGGACACCCTATAGTCCCATAACAAACAAGAAGCTGTGAACCCCCACCCGCTACAGACTCTATATACCCTTCACCATGACACATGACTCTTATAATGCAAGTTCTGTTACCCAGTGTGGTAAGGTCATACTCAGTAAGGTCATACACACTGAGACTCCTTATCACTGCAGAGAAGAGATGTGGTCCCAAGAGGCTGAGGCACAGACAGCATGGATGTGGCCAGGACATAGGGATTCAAAGAACCCTAACCGTAGTCTCTGAGTGTAGGAGAGAAAAGGAGAGGCAGTGAGCAGGCGCATGGTGCCCTCACTATAGAGTCTCAGAAGATTCAGGAACAAAGCTGTCCCAAAGTGACTGAAACTGGCCCTGAGGGATTGGGGAAGATGGATGGCAGCCCAGAGTGTAAACAGACACAGGAGACTGAAGTGAGGTTGAGCTGAGACTGGAATTCTGTCTTCGAGGTGGCTCAGGAGATCCAGGTTCTGAACGGCTGGTTTTCTTATGAAAGGCACACTCAAATTATTTGCTGTGTAGAGGGATGTTTTTGACATCAGTCTTGGGAATCCATGGCTCACGTACCTGCCATCTATCTACCTCTGAAAGGTGTCTAAAATCTTCTCTTTTCTCATCTGGCTTCACAGCGTCAGCCCTCTGACCACCAGAGGGAGCCACCAGGCCCCTCTGACCCCATCTTTTTATTGCTCTTGAACACTGAGCTCCTCCCCCACAGTCCTGGAGGATGTATTAGTTACTCTTGTTACTATGACAAAGTGCCTGACAGAAGCAATTTTAAGAGCGATTTATTTCCGCTCACACAAAATGTTCCAAAGAAAACTATTAGGCACAAAGGAGAGGCCGGCAAAAAGCTAACTGGGGGCGTGTTTAATTCTGTGCTCCAGCTCCTAGGGTCCTAGTGACAGGGCAGGGCAAGAGCAGTGGCTATGAACTCGTGTTTCCTTGTCATACTGAGGGATGCATGTCTTCTCTGTGGAACTGGAGTGCTTTAAAACCACACAAGTGTTTACGTCTTAATGAAAATGTCAATGAATTTTCTATGATTAAAAACTGAAGCCCTTCCCAGGCAGTGTGCTCCAGTGCAGTGCCCCAAGTGTGACCACAGGTGAGAAAAGAATCCTTATAACCTTAAAAACAACCCAACCTCTTTGAAAAAGCCTGGGTTTGTGGGGCTTTTATTTGTTTGTTTTGGGTTTTGCCTCATGTAACCCAGGCTAGCCTCAAACTCACTATATAGTTTGCAAGGATGACCTTGCACTTCTGATCCCTCTGTCTCCTTCTGTCAGGTGTTTGGGTTACAGGCATGCACCAGCACCCCTGTTTTTATGTGGTGCTGGGGACTGAACCCAAGGCTTCATGTGTGCCAAGCAGCACTGCGACTCGAGCTACAAGCCCTGCCCTTGGAAACACTTTTTTTTTTTAACTGACTGAGAAGAATATTAGAATTACAACTTAAGGTCACTTGGTTTGATTAGGAACTTGTGCACCCATGGATTTGGGTCCAGGGTGAGGGGAGAGGCTGAAATCAAGTCCTCTCTCCCAGGGCACTGTGTGGCAACTGTAATAAAACCTACAGAACACTTCTCCTGGTAGCAGGGGACACACTGGGGGCCGTCAGCTCCACCAGAAAGCCGTGGGAGGATTCTTCCTGCCCTGCTGTAGGCACTCCTAACAATCTGATTAGGTTTTTTGTCAACTCAACACAAGCCAGGAGCCTCTGAATAGGGGGACCCTCGATTAAAAAAAATGTCTTGGTAAAACTGGCTTATAGACAAGTCTGTAGGGCATTTCTTTTGAATGATGATTAATATGGAATTCAGCCTTTCTGGGCAGTGCCACCCTTGTGCAGTTGGTTTCAGATGGTGTAAGAAATCCAGCTGAAGACATCATGAGGAGCACGTCAGTAACTGGTATTCCTCCATGGCCTCCACTTAAGTTCCCGTCCTGAGTTCCCTCATGATCAATTGTGATCAGTACATGTAAGCCAATGCACCCTTTCCTTTACACCTTGCTTCTGGTCATGGTGTTTATGACAGCAGTATGAAGCTCGCCTTCAGGGGAGCTAGAGCTACTTCCTCAGACTGGGTTTTCCCCCAGACTCTTCCATCCTGGCCAGGACCCTCAGCTATCTTGGGAACTTCCAAGCTCTTGGCAAGAAGAATGAGGATGAGGGTACCTCCGTTAAATTGGGGTACTGGATCTACACTCTACTGTGGACACACTGCCTTTGACAGCTATGGTGGACAGTCATTCTGAGCACGGACATTGAACGAGGCTGATTTCGAAATATAGGAGCCCATGTTGTTTTGTTGTTTTGTATTTTCCTCTCTTACGTCGTTCCTCGGAATGAGTGAAAGGGCACCAGCCAGTGTAGAGCATTCAAGCTAGAAACCACAAAGCCCTGGACTTTCCCCTGCTTTTTCTTTTCAAACAAAAATCATAAACTTTAATTTTTGAATGTGTTTATATGCTTTTGTCTTTTTTAAATTTTGTTTTTGAGATTATAATTATATCATTACTCTCTTCCCCTTTCTACCTCCAAGTCTTTTTCTATACCCCTCCTTGCTCTCTTTCAAATTGATGGCCTCTTTTTTCATCAATTGTTATATGCATGTGTGTGTAAATATAGACATATATTCCTAAGTATAACCTGCTCAGTCTGAATAATTATTCTTCTATGTATGTTTCCAGGGTTGACCATTTGGTTGGTGTGCTCTTTTCTGGGGAAGACTATTTTTTTCTGCTCTTCATATTCCTTCATTGTCTGTAGTTCTTTGTGTAGGTTGAGGCCATTTGCCTGCCCCTTTCCTCTGTATTAGCCTCTCTATTGGTTTACAAACTTGCTCAGCTCCTGTTTAGGCAGTCAAGCTGGTGAGACTTCATGGGCGTAGCTTCTGAAATCAGTAGGAGACACAGACTCATGGCAAACTCCCTGATCCTCCGGCTCTTACGAATGACTTTCTGCCTCCTCTTCTGCAATATCTCCTGAGCCTTAGGTGTGAAGTTTTGTAGATGTATCCATGGGAACTGGGAGTTACAATTCTGCATTTTGATTGGTTGGGGTTTCCTGTAATCTTCTCCATTCCCCTCTGCTTTTATGGTACATATGATCTGTTCAGAGAGGGAGGGAAGCCTTCCATGGGTTGGTCTGGACATCAGGCCGTAGCCCGAAGCTGCTGCCCGATCCTCACCAGACTAGATCAAAGTTTTAAAACTGTGTGTTTTGTTGCTGAATTATGCTAACAAAGCCATGGGTCCTATTAGGCCTGAAGAGTGTCTGTCTGTCTCCTAGTCCGGATACTGAATGGGGGTAAGACTTCCAGCTTTGTGCTGGAAGAGGAGAGGGAATAGCAGAGAGTAAGAGAGAAGAAAGCCAGGATGGAGGCACCAGTCTCTGATGTGGATTCTGGCGCTGGAGAGATGGTTCAGGTTAGGATCACTTTGCAATCATGAGGAGTTTGGATCCAAATTAGCACATAATAAGCCGAGTGTGCAAATGCCTGCACCCCCAGCTCCAAGGGAGATGGAGACAGAGTGGCTAGGGTTTTATGGCAATCTTGTCTGGTTCAGAAAGGGAGAGGGAGGGAGGTAAGGAGAGAGGGGGGGAAAAGGAGGAGGAGGAAGAGAGAGAGAAAGAGGGATGGGGAGAGAGAGAAACTTGCCTTAAAGGAATAGACAGAGTGAGAAAGGAAGACACTAGTGTCCCTCTGGGCTACATATATACACAGGCATGCACGCATATATACACACTCTCTTACACACACATAAATAAAAAGCCAGATTGGGGACTGAGGGTGTAGCTTGTTTTGGCAAAGTGTTTGCCTGATTTGCCCAAATCCATGGGTTTAGCCCCAGCACTGTATGAACAGGGGTGGGGATGGGGTTGGCATATACCCATAATCTCAACACTAGTGAGTTAGAATCGGGAGCATCAGAAGTTTAAGGTCCTTCTTGCCTACATAATGAGTTCAAGACTGGGAGGGTCTCTTGTTTTTAAAACTTTGAAAAATGTCCTGAGAGATGATCACTGGGCAGCCAACATTTTATTTAAAGGTGGGAAAAGAAGCGAGTTTCCCTGAAGATGCTTTGTAGAGCTGAATGGTAATAGGTGTTTACACAGAAAAAAAGATGGGCAGGTGGTGCTTCTAAAGAAAGGAAGACAGGTGCTTCCCCATGGTGCTTCCCCATGGTGCTCCCCCATAGCAGCATGTCCCAGGGACTCTGGAATGTGGGTGGTGAAGCTCTGCAGGACATGTTGTTCTTCAACCCTCTTTCTCCGTGGATCCCTCCAGACATTCTACAGAACTTGCTTTGGAAAATGCCACCTTTGAGGCAGTGTCAGTAAAACTAGCAACAGGTGGGTCCTTCCATGTACACACAAGGACCTGGATTTGGATCCCTGGAATTTGTTTTAAAACTGTCTGGGTGTGGAGGGATGCATCTATAACACCAGCCTCGGGGCAGCAGATGCAAGAAGATCCCAGGAGATCACTGGCACGCCAACCCAGCTAGACCTGACTCAAAAATAAGGAGGGCCGCAACTGAGAATGACACTCACCCATCAACTTCCTGCCTCCACATGTATAACACACTCACACACACAAATCAAGACACATAAGTTTGTTGACACATACTCTGATTCTAAAGGGTTTTTTTTTCTTAGATTTAAATGACAAGAAACTAATATTTGAGAAGAGCAGACAAAATTGTAATTGTTTGCTGTTAAAACCCAAAAGAATCCATTGTAAAATCCATGGAGTTAAAACTTTAGTGATAAGGACAAACACAGCCATATCATTTAATGGGCACAGATCCTGAGAGATGTGAAAGTAGGTAATTTTGTTGTTGTGTTGACATCACAGTGTGCTCAAATTAAGATAAATGGCCATGATGTCACTAGATGATATCATCTCATGGGACTACCATTGTATGCTGACTTTGATTGAAATTTCATAAGCAAACATTGCGACCCAGAAACATCTGTAGCTGGGTTAATTGAGAAAACAAAGTTCCCTGCACCAAGGCTGAGAAGATGTCTCTTCAATTGAAAGGGTTTACTGCTCCTGCAGAGGACCCAGGTTTGGTTCTTAGCACCTCCAAGGTGACTCACCACTGATTGGAACGCCCTCTGCTGGCTTCTGTGGAATCCTGCATTTACGTGGTGCATATTGACCCAAATGAACTTACACAAATACACAGGAAGTTTTTAAAATGTCCCCTAAATCACAGAAATCCAAATATGTCTCTGAGGTAGTACAAGACAGATATAGAACATACAGAAAGAAAGTGGTATGCTGCTCATGAGAGGGAAATTAAAACAAACAAACAAACAAACAACAACAGCACAAAAAAAAAAAAAAAAAAAACCACACTGTTTCTCCTAGAGAGAGGAGAGATGGTGTTTCCGGGTTAATAGCTGGATATTTGATGGGAGGGTTCTAGGTTTTGTTAGAAGCAAGAACATTTAAGAACAGGTGTGTGACCTGTGGCAAGATGGTGCAGGGACAGCTTGCTGCCCTGGTGTCTGGAACGAAACCCTCACAGACTGGGACAGGAAGCCAATCCAGCTTTGGAATCTTGGTGTCCTGGATGTAGACGTGCAGACAAGGAGATTATGTTAGGAGGACATGGTGCTGGTGTGCCAGTCTGGAGAGCTGGGGCAGAGGGACTAGAGAGAGGACAGATTGCTGCTGGCCTGCATGGAGAGGACTCAGAGCTGGAAATGAACATTTTCAGACTACGGCATGGAAGGAACCACAGAGGTGTGTTAGGCTTTAGTAGATGGACCGAAATACCCGAGGCAGGAAACGTAAAAGGAGGGAGAACTGCACCCAAGCCAATGATTGCAGAGGTTTCATTCATGGCTGTTCAATCCGTTTCTCTTTAGTGGTGGGACAGCATGGAGGGAGTATGGAGTAAGCAAAGGGAATTCACCTCTGGAACAGAGGCAAGGAGAGGCTGGAAAGCAAAGACAGAAAAGAGAATGAATCACAACCCCCTCTTCCAAGGCATGACCCCCAATGACCTAACTTCCTCCCATGAAGCTCCTCCTCCAAAAGGTTCTACCATCCCAAGGACACTTCCACTGGTGAACAGGCCTTTAACTGACCCCTGGGGAATGGCTTAGGGCTAAATGGTAAGAAGCATAGTGCTTGGTTGTGGACAAACAGCCTCAGGCTGCAGGTTCTGGAGCAGCATCTTGGCAGGGGTGGGTGGAGGGGAGACTAGGTGCCCCCTGGGGCCACAGGTGACAGAGAGCATGGGTGCTCCATTCCAGGGCAACTGCTAGGTTCCACAGAGCCTGGAAAAACAAGGATCCAGCCTCTAGCCCTATTTGATTGCACACCAATAACTTCTGTAGATGAATTATTAGAAAAGGCAAATGTGGCTGAGCCTAAGATATTAAAAAAAAAAAAGAGCCCTGATTTTTTTATGATTAAACTCCATAAATTTTCTGAGAATCTCACTCCCTCCAGTTTCTTGTGAAAGTTTCTCATTTCTGCACTTATCTTGTGTGGAAAGAGTCCATGGCCACAGGTCACGGACTCTACCTTGCATAACTCTGGAGACAAGGTTCTGTGTCAGGGCCTCCAAAGAGTGCCATAGTTATACAAGATGTACTCTGAGCTCAGGAGTCCTGGCCTCCTGAGTACATTCTGGGGTGTTGAGAAACAAGAGCTATACAGCTGTTCCTTGTCAAGTGACAGATAAGATGCCAGCACCATGAAGCTAGCACAATGAGGTAAGGCACACCTTGGGCACAGTGGCCAGGCAGAGATCTGAGGCTGAGAGGCTTCCCCATCTACTGCCCCTTCCACACACCACATAGACTCAGCAATGGGGAAAGCAAAGCTTGGGGGAGCTAGATGGGGCTGTGGGGATGGGACACTGTTTACAGATGCAGGTAAATTCTGGGAAGGTATTCAGCATGGAACCTCTGGGGCCCTGCTGGGACTGTGATGGCTAAGCTTGATTGTCAACAGGACAGGATTTGGACTCACTGTGGAAACAAGTCTCTGGTTAACTGTTCGGAAGACCCACCCTGAATGTGGGCGGCACCATTATGTAGGCTGGGGTCCTGCACTGAAGGAAAGGGAGAAAGCAAACTGAGTTTCCTGATTGTGGATGTCATGTGACCAGCTAGCTCCCATTCCTGTCATGATGACTTCCTTTGCATTTCATTCACCTTTGAACTGAGAGCCAAAATAAACCCCTCTTCCTTTAAGTTGACTTTGTCAGGCAGTTTGTCACAGCAACAGGACCGGTGACTAACACAAGGAGTTTGACCTCATCTCTGGGAGAGTTTAAGCCCCTACAAAACCAAAGTGGCTGTAGCCAGGAACTTCTAAGCTGTGCCTAGAACAGTCAGGGTGTGCTCTGGGACTTATGAAGCTATGACCTAGTCTTTGGCAAAAAGTGGCACAGACCCATAGCTCCTACTATCCATCCCCAGTTATTGCTGGAAATGTATTACACACCCCCCCAGTCCCTCCCTGCCTTGTCTCCCTGTCCCACTAGGCTCCAGTGGGGGTAACATTGGCAACCCTTACATGAGTGACATGTTGTTTATCTCTAGCTTATGGGAGGCCTCCGAGTTATCTCAAGTTTTTCCTAAAACAACATTTTTTTCTATTTCTTTTATATATATATAAAAAAAAAGCAGAAGAAAAGAGATTATCTTATTTTATACAATATGCCACCAGCCAGGGAGCCGAGCATCAGCCGCACTCGTGGGTTGCATAGCAACTGGCTTTTCAATTGATTTTTTGAGAAGGAACCAAAGCTACTCAAGTGTTCTCATTTTAAATATTTCCTTGGATGATGGAAATCAAAGGGAATGGAGATGAGAGACTTGGGGACATTCCGAGGACATAAGGTATCTTGTGAAGGCCAGCTCGAGACAGGGTGTGCAATGCTTGTTGAAATTTGTCAGCATTTGGGTGAGAGGTCAGACATTCTTGGTCTATTAGTAGAAGTGGAGGCATGCTGGGAGGAGAGGAGTCCACAGGCTAGAGCCTTGGACCAGCACCACTGTGTTCTTGTCAAGTGTCCCACAGTAGAAAGACCAGAGCGGAGACTGGAACTCAGATGGAAGAGAGGCTTCTTTCAGATAGCCTTGAATCAGAGACCCTAGGGGCCAAGTTCAGTCTATGCTTTCGCCTGGGAAAGGCCCCTGGTGTTCCGATAGGGGCAAAACATAATTACCTGTCCCTTGGCACACCTCCTCACCGGAGCCCTCAGGTCTCGAATAAATGAAACAGTGTTAGTGCTGGACCCTGCCATTGGAGGGCGCCTCCTTCCTTTTGATCTGGTCTAATGGCTCTACCTTATCTGATGACTCTACCTTATCTAACGACTCTACCTTATCTAATGGCTCTACCTTATCTGATGACTCTACCTTATCTGATGACTCTACCTTATCTGATGACTATATCTTAGGTTGATACTTAATAAACAACAGAAGCTTATTCCTCATAGTTCTGAAGGCAGGAAGTCCAAGGTCCGAATGCCAGGAGCTCTGGAGTCCTCACAGGTAGTCCTCACATGTTCATGAGTGGCAGATGGGACAGGCCTCAGAGCTATATGAGAGCCACTCCAATTCAGGAACCTTTGTCCTACTGACCTAATGACCTCCTTGGGTCCCACATCTTTAGTACTATTATACTAGAAATTAGGTTCCAACATATGAATTCTAATTTTTAGACCACGACCGGAGTTCCTATCAGCACTGAATCCTGTTCTAGTAGCTTAGATTTCTCCGATGGGCATGCCTTCCCTCCTGCTTTCCCCTGGCAGGTCTAGGAGGCACCTGCACCATTACTTCTGAGCCACCCACATGAACTTGCATACCGCAGTTGGGAATAGAAGACACCAGCCTTGGGAAGTCCCCAAGACTGCAGGCAGTCAGTCTAGATAGAGCAGAACTTGTTTTGAAGCAGTAGAGGTGGTAGGCCCTGGTCCTAGCATTTATGCCAGCCCAGTGGTACTTATGGAACCTTGGATGACTTACTTAACATCGCAGAACCTTGTTTTCTCAGTGAGAGGAAGTCTGTGGAAGCCCAGTGGTTGGCAGCAATGTCTGCAATCATGGAGGTCAGACAGAGTGCTGACTCTTTGGGGGTTCATTGTCTGAAGCCCCCCATCCCCACTCCCCAGCTATACAGTTTTCGGGATCCCTTCTCTGGGAGTCAACTGGCTTTATTTATACCTCCTTCTGAGATTCCATGCCCTGTGATCCATAGGTATTTCTCCTCAAGGAAAAAGGGAGCACATTCACATAACTATCAGAACAGAGTATGTCTTAATCACTCGTCTTGGTGCTGTTGCCTGGAAGGCAACAGCATAGTGTCCTCAGAGCCTTGTACCGCTCCCTGTTGAGGCATCCAGTAGGGGGATTGATAGGCATCCCCTGATGATAAGGGGACACCCAGAGTCACTGTCACCATCTCCATATGACAGTGAAGATGTGGCTCCATGGGCAGAGTGATCTACCGAAGGTCATACATGACAGCTACTTTGTCCCTAGAGGGTGAGTCAGTTACTGCCATTCTATCAGGCTAGAGAGCACAGACCTTGGTGACCTACCCCTGGCCCCCCTGTCACATTCCCCCTATGTCCAATGTTCCCAACCAATGATGAGTCTGCCACTCTATGCTCCCATGCATGGACTTAGGATGATGTTTAGAGACACTTCCACTATTATAACTTGGAAGATGCTCAATACAGACAGACAGACAGACAGACAGACAGACAGACACACACACACACACACACACACACTCACACACACACACACATCACACACACACACACACACACGTTAATTGGCCCCAAATGTCAGCAATACTGAAACAGAAGAGAGCTCTACTCAGCCTGAACCTCACCCATGTGCATAATTTCTTATTTCCTGCCTGTTTGGGAGGGCTAGCCTGAGGCCTCCAAGAGCCAGGACATTCTGGGATGGGTTTTGTACCAGCTGAAGCCAGATCTCCTCGCAGCCTGAACCACTAGCACTAGAGTGGGCCACATAGTCACTGCCAGAGTAGACAAGGAAAAGGGAGACTTGTAGGTCTGGACTGTGTCTTGCTTTCTTAAGGGAAGGGTTTATATCAGCTTACAGTTCCAGGTTAGTTCCCGGTTACAGTGCATCATGGAGAGAAAAGCCACAGTGGCAAGAGTGTGAAACAGCTGGTCATGTCACATTAACAGTTAAAGCAAAGAACAACCTATACTTGGCTCTGTTCCATTCCCCTCTCAGGCTTCCAGTCAGGAAATGGTACCACCATGATGGGTGTGTCTTCTCACCTCAGTTAACAGAATCAAGACAATCCCTCACAGGCATGCTCAAAGGTGGAGCTCCCAGGGGATTATAGATTCTCAAATGGGTGTTAACACTGACTATTGCAAACTGTATATCCCTCCCACACTGTCACAGGTCAAAGTCCCTGAGCTCTAGTCTGGTTGCCCAGGTTGGGCCCTAACACTGGGTCAGAGGACCCCAGAGAGGGAGTCAACATGTCCAAGAACAATAGAGCATCAACCTGTACCCCACACCTCCAGCTCCAAGCTCCCTGCCTGTGGCCCTGGAATTGGGTGCGTGGCCTGTGTGTTCACAGACACGTGATAGCTCCCAGTCTGCAGGGCCTTCCTGTTGTCAGGCATGGAGACTGGCCTCCAAGCAGCAGATTCCATTTTTCTGTCTCCTTGACTGAAGGAGGGAAGAACATAAATAATTCAGCTCATTCCACGGTAAACAGTCAAAAGTGTCAGAGAGCAGCGCTTGGAATACAACTTTCTGCACAAGTCGTAATTGGTTTGTTTAGGGTGAGACCCCAGAATCTGTCTGGTGTCTAGAGAACTACCATTGCCCAACTGAAAGTCAGATCTGAGTTCCTTAGCCTGCCCAACCTCGCTCAGGGTCTTGGGATTGCATTTTTGTAGCAGCAGCGCCACCTGGTGGTTATTTCTGTAGCCTGCCCTTCCTTTGCCTTCTGTCTAGAAATGGACCTACTTCCAGCCAAACTTCCTCCTAACCTTTGTATGACTTCCACCTCCACCTCAGGATTTGGAGTCAATGACTTTAACAGCATGAGGTGAAGTTTCTTATCTGGGAATTAGGATAATGGCAGTGCTTATGTCTTAGGCAGTTTTGAATTGTAATGAGACATATGCAGAGGCTTGGCCTCAAAGAACCAGCAGATCATGAACACCCAGAAAGAACTGGCTGTTGCCATCAGCATTGGGGACCATTCCTGCTGGTGATTCTTTTCCATGAGTCCCTGGGATTGTTCCTACAGCCTCTAGGCTTTGTACTTCCCTCCCTGGCCCAGCGTGACTCTCCAACAAGTGTATATTTGGATTTGTTCATTCATTACTTCATTCACTTTGTGATAAACATGTCCCTATATAACAAGCAGTGCATCTACAGATGGCCCTGTGGGACAATAGGCTTCATGTTCAAACGGGGATCTTGGGTAGCAAAGCCCATGGTAGGAGAATGACCACTCTTCTTAAGGTCCCTATGGAGCATTCAGTGAGCCTCCTGGGAAGCCCCCTCTGCTTCCGTGCTTGGAGACAAGACTCATCCATGGTGAGAGAAGGGTTAGCTTCCCCTTACAGGATAAGATGTTCATTCCCTTGATCATGGGCCCAGGTGTTTACAACCCCACACTGCAGGCACAATGGCCCTGGACCATCTGGGATCTCCACACTGGGGTCAGAATTATGGAAGCTGTTGTCACTGTGAAGAACCTGGTCTCAAAATGCAAGACCTTCATCCTTCAGGAGCTAGACCCACCCACTCCATACCACTCAGCCTCAGGGAATGGAGATGCCATGGTCCACTGTCAGATAGCACCACATGCCACCCCTCTGCTCTAGACCCCAGGCTCCTTGGCTGTTCTCACTGGAGGGCACTCAGTGCCAGCCTGTGGAATCAGCCACTATCCTGGCCCCCATAAGGATTGCCTCCTGCTCAGTCATCCCTATTCAGCTCTGCTGAAAACAGGCACACAGAGACTCCCTAGAAAAACCAGTGCAGGAGCCAGGTGTTGGATGCTTCCAGAGCTGAGAGGAAGACGGATAGCCAAGGCCAGTGAAACGGCCCTCCCAGCCTCCTGGTAACTTCTATAAGCGATTTGGACTTAAGAAACAGGAAGGTTTCCTCCTCGTCTTAAGTTTTACCTTCCACTCAGGATTCATGCAACTTGTGATCTCAAAATATTAAACGGAAAAATTCCAGGAACAAAAAGTTCACAACGTTTAAACTGCAGGCTGTTCTGAGGAACTTGTTGAAACTGAGCACTGTGTCACCCCATCATGCCAGGACACTGAATTATCACCTTGTCCAGAGAATCCACATTGTATGTGCACCCTGCTGCCCGCCACTAGCAGCTGCCTCAGTTATCAGATGGACTGTTGTAAGTTTTTTTTTTAAGCCCAGGAGTTCAAGCTCATGATGCAAAAGAAGCCATAGGCAGCTTGCTTGCAAGGGTCAAAGTTTATCAAAGTATGCATATATAGGAAAAACACATAGGATCAATACTCTCTATGGTTTCCAACACCCACTGGGAACCCAGGCTTTTCTAGCAGGTTCCCTACAGCTGGCCCAGGGCAATTAGACTGCCTCTGACAGTTGGTACTTTGCCTTGCCCACAGCCAGCTTGGGTCTCTCTCCAAGGGCCTAGACACGCTCAGTAGTCCCAGATATCTCTGCCTCAAGCAAAGTTCTTTAAAGTGTGTTTAAATTATGTGTATATGTGTGGAGGTGGGTAGGGGTGGTTATATGCATGAGAGTAGGGATGTCCACAAAGACCTGAAGGTCCTCTGAGCTGGAGCTGGATCTACAGGTGATTGTGAGCTCCTCTGGGAGAGCAGTATGTACTCTCGAGCACTGGTTCATCTCTCCAGACCCTTGAGAGCAATCTTTTAAGGGCTTGTAGGGGAAAGAAAGCTATGGGTCCCAAGGAAAGGGGGCATGGGGAAGGAGGCAGAAACTTCTTTGTGCTTTTAAGGCACATTGGCTGCTTTTCAGTCCTCTAAGCCTCTCTTCTATTAGCTTAGCTTGGGTAGCTTTAGCTTGGGCCCCAAGGTTGCCTCTTGGACTTAAGGCAACCAATTGTATACATTCAGTGTCGGATTCTGTACCTTGGAATCAGGGAAGAGGCACTCCCTGGAGATTTCACCAGGTGAGCAAACTGTACAGAAAAGACCATCTTCAAAATGGATTCTCCCCAGCACTGTGACCAGATCACACACTCTCCCTGCTAAGCCATGAGGTACTCCCCACACATCCTCTGCTCATGTCTGCACCCCCTGGCCCTGACATCTCCTGTCTCCCACCAGATGTTGACCCCTTTGAAAGTGCAGTGAGCCACACTTACTTCCCCTTCCTGACTGCCCCCCTCTCTGGCAAGAGTCGGTTCTTTCTAAAATGCACCCGAGTCCTGTCCTTAGCCCTGGAAACAATATTGATGTCTTGTCACAGGCTACCCTTTGGACAGGGTACTCTGTGACCCCTAGAATGCTCCAGACCCAGTAAGAACAAGAGTACTTCCCCTTGGGTCCCCAGTGCCTGCTTGAGATAGCCCAGGCCTTGAAAAGGTTGGGAGAAAATACAGTTGGTTCTCCACACCCACAGCTCTGCTTCTGCCAATTCTACGAACTACAGATGGAGGATAATCAGGAGGAAACATGACATCTGTATTGAACATATGCAGGCTTTTATCTTGTTGTTATTCCCTAAACAATCAGTATAACAACCGATGCGCACGCCACACTTACACTGTGGTACATGGTATAAGTCATTTAGAATTGATGTAAAGGATACAGAAAGAGGTGTGGGGCTCTACGCAAATGCTATATCCTTTTACAGAAGAGACTTGAGCCTTTACTGCTCTTCACTGGAGTACTAAAACCACTCCCCCAACAGATGACCATATATGCATCACCTACATATTGTCACTTGAAGTCCCTGAATGCTTTATTTCTTGGGGTGCCTACATGCATATCAAGGTTCACAGGGTACAGCACATGGTTACTGTTTTTTAAAGTTCTACCTTCCTGGGGTCCCCTCTGTAGTGCAGCTCCTGTCTAGGACAGTGCTCCCCAAGTCTGTTTCTCTTCCCTCCCCTCTAGGGATCTTTCTTGGGATTCCAAAGCTAGGAAGCAGAATCTAGACCCCTTGAGCTCTGTTCCCACAGCACAAACCCCTTGAGGCCGAGGAACGCTGTAGCAGCCTGCCTTCTTGGAACAGCAGAGAAGAAAACAAAGCAAGAACAAAAACACAAATCAATATTTCAATAAATTATCCTGCCACGGCAGTGAAATCACCTTGTCTGCCAAGAGAGGCTCAGGATTGGAGCCCAGCGTCTTGAGGGGAAGGAGAGAACCAGCAGGAACCATTCTACAAAGCAGTGGGGTGTTCTGTCCACCTGCAGTGTCAGACTCTGTCTGAAAGTTGAGGAGCGTGGAGGCGGGGAAGTTCTGTCCACTGGAGGAACTGCCTTTATTCAGAAGTTCTTAGTTGAGTGATTTGGGGAATGGGATGGAGTTTTGTTGTCTGTTAAAGCCGTTTTCGTCCATGCCAACTTGTACTATTGGTTTGGGAGATGCTTGGGAAATGAACCCAGGGGTTTGGTGCTGGCCTGGCACTATACCCACTGAGCTTTGTAAAGTTCACATTTAACAGTAGACCCATCCAAGACGTCTGCTCTGGAAAGTTTGCGCCTTGGTTTTTGAATGCCAGCCATGGGCCAGTCAGTGTTCAGTGGACATAACCCCTAAAGATACCAGAGTTTTCAACCTCTTCCCAGAACCTCTGGGGGTGGGGGAGGGGTTCTGTCTGCATAGTATTGACCCATTTGCTCTTACCCTGTATCAACCTGGCTCCTGCCTCCAGTCCTGTTCCCCTCCTGATCGCCGGTCCCAATGCCTGACTGTAAATTTCTGGCTGAACTCTTCAGTCTCTTCCAAGACGTGGCTGGAGCTCTTTTCCCCGTGCTGATTTAGGACTTGCTGACTGGCTAACTTCTATCTTTTACCTGCCAGCCAGTGCCCTTGCCCGGAGTGGTCATGGTTCTCACAAAAGAAGTGTGTTACTCACAGTTCTTTCAGATGTGACAGTAACTACCTCAGAATTGCTGTCTCATAAATGAGGCGAGTGACAAAGGCAGCCCTAGAGTTCCTGTGGGCCAGATGTGGTAGCTTGCCCTGTCCATAGGCTAGACTGATGTTGGTTACTAGACCATTCCTCTGTGTTCAACATACATGTATTCCTTTGTTGTCTCTTCAGTCATTAGTACTACAGGAAGCAAGCTGCCAAGCCTGAGAAGAGCCTGTGTAGCATGGCGAGGGCCAACTCTCTCTAACAGTCTTGGGCAAAGAAGGTCCTGTCTCTGACCAAAGAATGAACTTTGTAGAGGGATGGCTTGCCAACCAGGAGAGACAAGAAAAATTTGTAGCATCCACAAGTTTGTAGCAGGCGAGGGTGAGCAGGAACCTTCTCTTCCATTCAGAAGAATAGGGCTGAATGGAAGGCAAATGTTACCAGAGTGACTTAGCAGGGAGCTTCGAGGCCCCTGGACCAGATCCCCAGTGGCTTGGTTCTGTCAGCACAATTACAGAATCTGCCAGATACCAATCCTTCTGTCTCTCTCTACCCACTGTAGTCCATGAGCCTCATTGAGATTGGAAACCCCTCTCAGAGTCTGGAGAATGTCTGCCGATGGGCCTACCTCCAGCAGAAGCCGGACACAGACCACGACGAGTACCACGACCATGCCATCTTCCTCACACGGCAGGACTTTGGGCCCTCGGGCATGCAAGGTTAGTCCTGTGCCTACAAATGCAGGGAAAGAAAGCTGGGGCCTTCAAGGAACTCCCAGGAGCTGAAGCCTAGCCTAGAAATGCCTGGGTTGGTAGCATCTACATCCTGGCTCTAGAAAACCACTAGAACCTGTATCATTTTCCCAATCCCCATCCAATGACCCTTCCCCTACCCCCTACCACCCATAAAACACCATGCCATAGTCCCGAGGAACCGAGGAAGGTCAGGAATGGCAAGATAGACAAGACAGAGCTCAACAGGCTAAAGAAGAGGCCATGGCTGGAGTCTGTACCTGCAGGGTTAAGTTTCTTCCCTTGGCTGCCAAGAAACAAATTTGAATGGGTTACCAAGTGATCCTTTATACAAGGTTTCAAACTTTACAAAATCAACAGATATAAAAGAAAAAGAATAACCAAACCACATGATTAAAGATGCTAACAGACACTTCTTAATAACTGATAGACAGATAAGAAAATGAGCAAAGACTTACAAGTTTTGGGCTGCTAAGGTGAGACAGCTAAGCTGGTAAAGGGACTTGATGCTAAGCCAGAGGTCAAGAGTTCAATTCCCAGGCCCCTCGTGGGACCTTAGTTAGGGTCTGCTGTGAACAGACACCATGACCAAGATAAGTCTTATAAAAGACAGCATTTAACTGGGGCTGGCTCACAGGTTCAGAGGTTCAGTCCATCATCATCAAGGCGGGAACATGGTAGCATCCAGGCAGGCATGGTGCAGGCAGAGCTGAGAGTTCTACATCTTCATCTAAAGGCTGCCAGTGGAAGACTGACTTCCAGGCAGCTAGGATGAGAGTCTTAAAGTCCACACCCACAGTGACTCACCTACTCCAACAGAGCCACACCTTCTAATAGTGCCACTCGCTGGGCCAGACATATTCAAACCATGACAGATGATGTATGTGGAATGCTACAATAAACCATAGAAGAATACCCACTCTTCGCTAAAACCTGTGAGAATATAGCAGAACAGACTCTGCTGGGCCATAGGGAAATCTTAGAAAATACACAGGAGCAAGTGACAGCCCCACCCCACCCTGGGCCCCGCCCCGCCCTGGGCCCCGCCCCGCCCTGGGCCACGCCCCGCCCTGGGCCACGCCCCGCCCTGGGCCACGCCCCGCCCTGGGCCACGCCCCGCCCTGGGCCACGCCCCGCCCTGGGCCACGCCCCGCCCTGGGCCACGCTGGAAATTAAGCAGTAGACACACAAAACAGGCTGAAGAGACATTAACAGTAGAAATCAGAATGTATTTTTAAGTCCGTGGTAATGATAATGACAACCAGAACTGTTGGAGAGAGCCAGAGAGATGGCTCAGCAGGTAAAGATGCCTGCTGCTAAGCCTGAAGACCCGAGTTCAATCCCTGGGACCCACATGATGGAAGGAGAGAAGAAACTCCTACAAGTCGTCTTCTGAGGTCCCCACAGGCATCCACAACACACAAATGTGATTTTTAAAATCCTGTGTATAGAGCTAGTATAGCAATAAATTGATACTTATAACTAGGAAGAAGGTCGAAATAAGTCAGAGATACACATATATCAATTAGTTTGGCAAAGAGCGACCAACTAAACCTAACTGGGTAGAAGGGTGGATGTGATAACAGCCAAAACCCAGCAGAGAAGCAGAAAGAGTCAGTCCACAGGGTGGGGGAAGAGAGAGCAGACAGGAAGC
The DNA here is from genome assembly GCF_011762505.2 of Arvicanthis niloticus. NCBI lineage: Eukaryota > Metazoa > Chordata > Mammalia > Rodentia > Muridae > Arvicanthis > Arvicanthis niloticus. Next base: position 70,209,979 of record NC_047663.1, on the reverse strand, counting down.
TGCCAGGGTGACAGACAAGGCCAGGTAGAGACCTGCACTAGGATATGGATGCCAGTTGCATTGTGGGCCATCACAGGCAACGTGGCCACCAAGCTCTGTGGTGATGGGCAGAGGGCCTAACATCAGTGCAGGAATCTTCTGAGTCCTACCATCAGGGGAACTCGATTCTGTAGGACTGCTCTGAGATCTGGGGTTGTCTGGGACTAGGACTCTAGGCCTGGCAGCTGGAGCCACCTTCTGTCTCCTCCCAGGCTATGCTCCCGTCACTGGGATGTGCCACCCCGTCCGCAGCTGCACCCTGAACCATGAGGATGGCTTCTCCTCGGCATTTGTGGTGGCTCATGAGACGGGCCATGTGTAAGTGGCCTGCCTGACCATCCTTGTATGGGAAAACCGGATGCTCTATCAACTGACCACTTTCCCCTGTGCCTGAGAGGAACAGTCATGTAGGAAAGCCACATAGATTTGTCCTGCCTTTCTGGCCTGAAGTGGGCTTTCTGCTGATGGAACAAGTCAAATCAAAAGCAAAAGGCACCTAGGGGTAGAGTCAGTGCTCTGGGCCATAAGAGAGCCAAGATGCCATTATTTCATTCGAGTCTCAGGTTAGGGACAGAACCTCACCCCATTTTGTAGATGGGTCACCTAGGCTCTAAGGGAGGGTAACACAGGGTCAAAAGGCCAGGACTCTGCCCAGATGTCCATATTCTAGACACCAGATGAGACTCTGGGCCAGATAAGCAGTAATGGGTTCTACCGAGCTGATGGTGTATACAGAGAAAGAAGGAATACCTTGGATGCTCTGAGCTACAGACAGCCCTGTTCTCGGTGTTCATTCAGAATATCGTGGCCCTCCCTGGGGACAGAGTGAGGGGCCTGACTGGTGGATGTTTGACAGAGTAGCTCTTGCTTCAAGACTCTAGTCAAAGTAGATCAAATCAGAAAAGCTTGGAGTTGTTTACTGTGACTGTTAGAAATGGTGTTGAGATGAGGGGACATGGCAGGTGAGTGCAGTCAGGGTCCAGCCGGACTGCCTTGCTCCTCACACAGGCTGGGCATGGAGCATGATGGGCAAGGCAACCGCTGTGGTGATGAGGTACGGCTGGGCAGCATCATGGCACCCCTGGTACAGGCTGCCTTCCATCGATTCCACTGGTCCCGCTGCAGCCAGCAGGAGCTCGGCCGCTACCTGCAGTGAGTACCTGTCCTGGGCCCCCAAAGGTGATCCCTTGGATTCAGTTCTAAGAAGACACAGCACCCAGTGTGCCTGGGTCCTACCTGAACTCTGAGACCGCGGAGTCTCTGGCCTGATATGCAAGGGATGGGTGAGGGAATCCTGCTTTGGGGGTGGGGAGTGGCTTTCTAAAACTGACACTGAGAGGGCCTAGAAGCTGCCCTTGCCAGGTCTTGATGTTTTAAACTGGTGGATGAGGCAAGGCTGAGGCATTATACCTAAAGACCAGAGTTATGAAGTATTGACCACCATGGAAACTCCAGAAAGGATCCCAGCTTCCCCTACTGAAGGTTGCTTGTGGCACCCACGTGTCCCCTTACAGTTCCTATGACTGCCTGCGGGATGATCCCTTCGCCCATGACTGGCCGGCATTGCCTCAACTCCCAGGGCTGCACTATTCCATGAACGAGCAGTGCCGCTTCGACTTTGGCCTGGGTTACATGATGTGCACGGCGGTGAGTGTCCCCAGGGCCCTGCGGTGATGACACTTAAGGCGCCAGCCACTCCTGCCCAGGGCCATAGGGATGACCACTTAATTTCCATGCTGGATATTCTACCTCTCAGGTGCCTGTCAAAGCTCCCCCAGGTGGGCGGCGGCCTCCAAAGCTGGAGACTTGGGGACCCAGCAATACCCAGAGATCCTGTCATATCCACACTGCATGCACATGAGCCTCATGGCCCCAGAATCAGATGGAGCTTGCAGCACCCACCCACACAGGCATGATCACAGGCCAGTTCAGGTTGTAGGATCGGGTGAAGGGATGACATTCTGCATGGTCGGATGAGGAGGGAGGGTAACCTGATAAACTGAGGGTGTGGTCTCTTCTAGTTCCGGACCTTTGACCCCTGCAAACAGCTATGGTGCAGCCACCCAGACAACCCCTACTTTTGCAAGACCAAGAAGGGTCCTCCACTGGACGGGACTATGTGTGCACCTGGCAAGGTGAGTCAGGACTAAGGGCTTTTTACATTTAAGGCACACAGTAACCAGGGACAGGCCCTGCAGTATCTGCAGAGTCGATTCCCCATTCATATTTTGACACACCCTGTCGTGTAGCCCAGGCTAGCCTTGCTATGTAGCTAAAGATGACCTTGAACTTCTGATTTTCCTGTTTCTTCCTGTCTAGTGATAGGATTGTAGACACATGCCACCATGCTAGGTTTATATGGTCCTAAGAATAGAACCCAGGACTTCCAGTACACTACACAAGCTTCTCCAACCTTCATTCCTACTTTCTTATCACTCCACACACTGGACAGATTGGATCTTCCCACACCACAGCAGACCAGTCATCTCACATCCCCTTCCTGCCCATGGCGGGTGGCCTATGAAGCCAGCAAGAGGCCTGGTGGCTCCCAAGTACAACATGAGGCTTAGCCTTAACAGCCCCCAGGGCTTCTGGTTTGCCTCATGTGCTTGGCCAACTACCCTCCCCACAAATCTGCAGAAAGCACTTTATTCCCATTTGCCCAGCCAAGAGTCCAGGCCCGGTTCTCATTGGTTCAGGTGAAAGAATATGTTGACTCCTTAGCCAATCATTTTTCTAGGGGCCTGACATATATAGATGAGCTTAAGCCAGGATTCCTTCCCACCCACCCAGCCCCAGGGCTCAGCCCAGTTTGAAGCTACACAGCCATCAATAGTTGCCATGTGGGTGAGAGAATTTCTCTTATCCCTTGTGATGAGGACAATGACTTAAAGATCTCTTCAAAGCCCCACATCTCTACACATCACACAGGGATTAAGGCTTTACCACTTGAATTTGAGGGGACACAAACATTCAGTCCACAGTGTCCCTCCTTGCCTGTGAATTCTACCTCATCCACCAGCTGACAGCAACATGCCAGCACGTTGCCAACAGGAGCCAACAAGAGCCAACATGTCTACTCCCCACCATGTTCAAGTGAGGGAAACTTTAAAGAGAGAGCAGAGGTAATTATAACCCAAAAGGAGATGCCAGGGCCACTCAGTCATGACTGCTGGCCATGTGTCTGTTTGCCCAGCCTGATTGCACTGAATAGAGCCCTTAGCTACATACTTAGAACTTTAAAAAGGAGACTCCCAGGAAGGGCAGTCCCTTCAGTCTTCATGTTATGTCTCCTTCTACCACAGGGATTCCCAGGGATCAAACTCAGGTCAGGCTTGGTGGCAAGAACCTTTACTTTCTGAGACATCTTGCTGGCTTTTGTAGTTTGAGGCCCCAGGCAGACTCAAGTACACACATGCACCTACCCTCATCCCCATACACACATGTACCCACACACATGCAAACACACATTTGCAACACACACACATGCACACACACACACTCACATGCACACACACACAAGAAATAAAAATGATGATTTTTTTTTACTTTGGGTCTTTTGTGGTAATTGTGCTGTTAATTGTCTTTATTTTGAGCAATACTCTTCTTATTCTAAACCAACAAACCATTTGTTGGATTGTGGTGCACTGACTTACTAATTTACTGTTTTAAATTCTGAAATCTTCTTAACATGGACTCCTTAGGGGTTTGAAAGTGTCCTCCACTGGGAAGAGTGAGGTGATGGCATTTAACATTTTCCCTGCTTTAGGCTCATGTTGGCTCATGTTGGAGACATGCTGGCTCATGTTGCTGTCATGCTTTCCCCGTACCTGTACTCCCACTCTTCTTCTTTCACACCCCAAGTTTACTTGGACCTGATATGTCTCCAGGACCTCTGGCATGTTGCTCTTGCTACATCCGTGTCCAGGCACATGAGAACATGTATCTTGGGAGCATGATATGCAGCAGGCACAGGAGGTTCATAGTAGGCTGGACAAGGCCCTGAGGGGTGGGCCTGCACATCCCATTCCTCTTGTTGTCACAGGCAAGGTGAGAAATCGGATGTCTCACCTGAGCATTTAAGGCTAGTAGGATCAGATATTCCCTCCCATCCCTGTGCCTTCAGAGCAAGTCCAGAGCAGCCATAACAGACACTGCCCCACTGGGGGGGAGTAGGCCTCTCCAGCAGCTCTTGTGCCTGCAATGGGTCAAGGGAATGCCTTCTTACCTTTTCTTTGTAATTACTTTTTTTTTTTTTTTAATTTGGAGAGGTAAGGCATATGCCACAGAAGTCAGAATACAACATAGGACATCAGTTCCCTGTGTGGGTCCCAGGGATTAAATTCAGGTCGTGGAGCAGCAAAGGCCTTTTCCCAGTGAGCCACTTCACCAGCCTGCATCCCTATCTTTTAGCATTGCTTCAAAGGCCACTGCATCTGGCTGACACCTGATATCCTCAAGCGAGATGGCAACTGGGGTGCCTGGACTCCGTTTGGCTCCTGTTCACGCACCTGTGGCACAGGCGTGAGGTTCAGGACCCGCCAGTGTGACAACCCACAGTGAGTTGACTTGGTATTGCTGAGGGTCCTAAGCTGGCGGAGAGTGCAAGGCAAACTTCCCCCAGTCTTCATTTCTCCCCAGCTTAGGTTCAGAGGGAGGGCTCCTTCCCTGGCTCAGAGCCCAGAGCACCCTAGAAACATCAACTCCGGCTCACCGCCCTGGGGCCCCTGGCCCACTTTAGACAGTCCTTCTTGGCCTAGGGAGTGGAAGATGGAACAGAGATGAGGCACTAGGGGGCCTCCACAGAGGAGGTTCTCATGTGTCCCAGGATGCCAGGAGCCTCAACCATGGCAACTGTAGCCATGCAGCTAGTTTTTAGTCGGGTGAGAGACAGGGTTAGGGGTTGCCACTTATGCTCCAGTACCCAAGCTCCCCACCCCCTCCCTTCCTCTCTCTCCAGGCCCTGTGACTGCTCACACACATGGTGGGATCACTTGTCTATCTGGTGTTGGACTATCTGATGCTTTAAAGAGTCTGTTTTACCTGCAAATATTGACAATCTAGAATGTCACATAAAACCATAATCTGACTGCCAGCCCCTAAGTGGACCAAAAGCAGGCGTTTCTCGCAAGTCCTTGGACATATCCAGTCTGTCTGATCTCAGGCCACTGAGGCAGCTTCTATACTTTGTTCCAGAGACAGTTGCACTGTTTCTGGCTAATTGACCTTCTCAAGAGAGCACAAATCCGGGCGGGAGGTGGGGAAGGATGGTAGCTACTGCCAGCTCCTTCTAGTCTTGATGTCCCAAGGCCTACCCAGCTGGGAGCTACCTGTGTCCTAGTAGGGATGTGTCTCTTTTCTTGATAGAAGTGCCCCTCCAAACCTGAGACTCAAGGATTTCCCTAAAAATGCCACCTGTTGGCAGGTAGTTTTCTAGAGGCCCCAAGAAGGGGAACCTTTGCTTTCTCCTGCAGTCCAGCCAACGGGGGCCGCACCTGCTCGGGCCTGGCCTATGACTTCCAGCTCTGCAACCCCCAGGACTGTCCCAATTCCCTGGCTGACTTCCGGGAGGAACAGTGTCGGCAGTGGGACCTGTACTTTGAGCACGGCGATGCCCAGCACCACTGGCTGCCCCATGAGCACAGGGATGGTGAGCCCCTGGGGGATGGGTGGGATTCTGCTCAGGAGCCTGGGTGGAGCAGGCAGGGGCACGCACTGTTGCACACCTCTGATCCTGCACGAGGCAAATCTGTGGTGACACTTGGGCCAGCAGCAGGGCACTGTGCTGGCTAGTGTGGCCGCAGGGTCCCACTCCTGAGCAAGGGCTCTGGGCTGGGGACAGGGCTTCAATTTTAAGGGAACCAGAACACTGGATGTGGAGAGGATGCTGGGGGGTGGAGACTCAGAGGGTTCAAAGTCCTACAGTGCCCATGCAGGGAACAAGGCATTTGCATGGCACCTCAGTTGTGGGGTGGAAACAGAGGCTGACCCTTTGAGGCAATCAGGTGACTTCTGATAGGTAACTGAGCTGATATCCTTTCTGTTGCTATGATAAAATACTCCAACAAAAACAACCTAAGGGAGAAAGGGTTTATTCTAGCTAACAGTTCCAGACTACAATCTCTTATAGCAGGGATTGCATTGAGGCCACAGGCACTTGATATATTCATAGTCACGAGCAGAGAGAGAAAGAATGCATGAATGTGTGCATGCATTCAGCTCTTTCTCCCTTCGACACAATCCAGGACCCAAACCCAGGGAATGACACTACCTGCTTTCAGCCTGGGTTTTCCCACCTCATTTAAGGCAATGAAGACAATCCCCTACACACATACCTACAGAACAACCTGGTCTAGAGTATCCTTTACTGGGATCCTCCCCAGGTAATTCTAGACAGTGTCAAGTTGGTCATTAAAACTGACCATCACACCAACCACTTTCACATTAGGACTGTCTATTGCAAGTGGCAGAAAGTGTGAACCAAATGGTTGAACCTGTAAATGGAACTCATTTTGTGTCTTATGAAATTGAAAATTTTGTAGCTTTAGTGCCCCCTCATTATAGGATACCCAGCTCCATGGATGTTCAAGTTCCTGTATAAAGTGTTTGTGTATAACTTATACACATTCTCCAGATACTTCCAGATGACTTATACTACCTAATAAGCCAGAGATGCTATGCAAATGGTTGTTAGTTACTTTTTTATTGCTGTGATAAAGAACTATGACCAAGATAACTCATAAAAGAAAGTGTTTGACTTGGCTTATGGTTTCAGAGGGTTAGAGTCCATGATGGTGGAACAAAAAAAAAAAAAACCCTGAGAGTATTCACATCTTGACCCATAACCATGGGGCAGGGGGGGGGGTGGTGAGAAGACAGACAGACAGCTAGACAGACACTGGGGATCTCATGAGTCTTTTGAAACCTCAAAGCCCATCCCCAATGACATGCCTTCTCCAACAAGGCCACATCTCCTAATCCTTCCCAAACAGTTCCACCAACTCAGGACCAAGCATTCAAACACATGAGCCATTCTCATTCAAACCACCACAGTTGTTCATCTGTATTACTTAGAGAATAACAAGGAAGTGTGCATACAAGGTCAGTGCAGAGGCAATTCTTTTTTTCAAACATCTTCAGTCTATTATGGGTTGAGCCCACAGACAGAGCACATGAATACAAGAGGCTAATTCTATTCCATTTGAGTCCCTCTCTCTTCCATTTGTATGTTTTAAACATACAATTTCTGTCTCCTTCCCCAAGTACTGGACAGAGAATGGGGGCTGGGTGTGAGCCTGGGTGCCAATTAGAGTCACCTGCTTGTGCCCCACATGTGCTGATTCAAGGCTGAGGGTCAACAGAGCTGACAGGGCTTGGGGACATGAAGCCTGGTGACCCAGTATGTCAACTACTTCTGATAATTAATCCTGAACAAATAAAGTGACTTGAGACTAAATCCCAAAGAGTCTAGCTGCATTGGATTGACTTACAGCATCACTCACTGTGCAAAATAATGGGATTCACTGTGACATTTTTAATGCATGTCTGCCATCTTTTGATTATGTTGCCCCTCCATAATATTCTTACCACAATAAGCAGATATATTTGAGAAGGGGAGGAAGGGAAATTTTGTGTATGAAAGAAAATGTAAGACTCGTTTTTTCTGAGTCGCTTAATCTGTTTAATATGATGAATCTCAAGTTCCGTCCATCTTTCTGAAAACAATGTAATTATCTTCTTCTCTATGTCTGAATGAAACTCTGTGCATATACATATCACATTTTAAAATCCATTCCTCTGTCAGTAGACGCATACGTAAGCTTCCATACCTTGAGTCTTATGAATAGTTTGGACGTGGAGGCATTTCTATGGTGTACTGACTTAGAGTCCTTTGGGTGTATTCCCAGGAGTGGTACTACACAGCATGTGGGTATTATAAGTGTAGTTTGTGGAGGAGTGTCCACACTGATTCCCACAGGGGCTGCACTCACTCACATTCCCACCAACAGTGAGGAAAGGTTCTGAGGAAGGCTTTTTAGGTGGAGACCCTCTATAGAGTTGAGGGTATCTTTCAAGCAGGGCTGTAGGGAATGAAGATGTGGGCCAGATTCACATCCTGGCTGGACCAGTTGGAAAATCTCTTCCTAAAGCCAGTATCACTAGAGTCAAAGTCTCAGAAGCCAAAAAAGGTAGAAAGGAGGCTGCCGTTACCTGTCCCTTTCTCTCTGTGTCCTCCCAGAGCACAGATTTGCAGGGGTTAGGGGTGGGCCTGGTGAATTCTAAGAACACTGGGAGTTTTCTTTCGAGATGGCTCTAGACTAAAATTCTGCCACGTCCCTTCCAGCCAAGGAGAGATGCCACCTCTACTGTGAGTCCAAGGAGACAGGGGAGGTAGTATCCATGAAGCGCATGGTGCACGATGGGACACGCTGCTCCTACAAGGACGCCTTCAGCCTCTGTGTGCGTGGGGACTGCAGGGTGAGTGCCATGAGGCAGGCAGACCAAGGCTTAGGGTTGCCACCTCCTGGGATCCTTTCTTGTTTTATTCAGGCTCCACTGCCTAGAGAATGGTGTTCCCCAAAATGGGCTAGCCTATCCTACATCAATTAATAAACAAGACCATCATCCACCACAGGCATTCTGGTTCCGGTACACAGACTCATGAGTGATTCGTCCTCTGGAGTGTGGTATCTGGGATCAGACTAAGCCTTCCATGCTTACAAGGCAAGCCTCAGCATTGCTGTTGCAGGGAGCAAGCAGGGTGCAGAAACAATGTCAAGAGCTCCTTTCACTAGAGGCTCTTAAAGATTCCACTTCTTAAAGAGTCCACCACCTACATGTTGCTACATCGAGACAAAGCAGCCTAAGCTTTGAGTGGAACCCCTCAGGGCTGCCTCTGGGGTGTGCTATGTGGGTGCTCTTGGAGATGGGCAGCATGGAAGGGCTGAGGATAGTATAAGACAGGCTCTGTGCTCTGCATGAACTGAAGTAGGGAGAGAGCACATGGCTCATAACGGCCATATGGGGTCTGCCTCTCTCTAAAGCCCTTCTTTCCCCGTATCAGGAGCTGCTAAGAATGGGTTCACAAATCCTAGATGTGGTGGGAAACTGGTACTATACGTCTTGGGGGCTCAGGCATGAACTCCCAAAGGAAGTTCATGAAGTTGAGGTGAACTCTCAAAGGTCCCTTGTCCTCTCTTTCCCTGCAGAAAGTGGGCTGTGATGGGGTGATTGGCTCCCGCAAGCAGGAGGACAAGTGTGGTGTGTGTGGAGGTGACAACACCCACTGTAAAGTGGTGAAGGGCACCTTCACGAGATCACCCAGGAAACAGGGTGAGAAGCCCACCTTCTACCTGGGGTGGAATGCTGATAGCACCTGTGGGTCTGGGACCCAAATGCTCCCACCCTTGGGACCCTCTATAGGCCCATGACTATTTGGGACTCAGGTCTGTGATGGTCAAGGAGAAAGAGAGCCTGTTGGGGGATCCTGAGTCTGAGCTCTGGTGGGTGTGAAGTGTTTCCATATGACCCTGCACCCTCTGGGTTGGCCCGAGCCGCTGACCACATCTCTGTGGTCTTAGTCAGCCTGTCTCAGTCAGCCTGTCTCCAACATGGAGGCAAGCCTCTTTGGATTTCTGGTGAAAGACTAGAGAGCAAACCTACAGGTCCCTGGCAAGGAGCCACAGGCCAGAAATGGCCTTGTGGTTCAGGTGCTCAGCTCTGGTCTTGTCAGCCCAGCACACGAGGTTCTAACATGGTTTGCAGATGAAGGCTTCCATGGGGCCTGCTTGCTAGATGAGGTATCTTAGACTAACTTCCAGCATCGCTGGAACCTGAGTGTTCAGTGGAGCAGACAGCATGGAAGCACCTGGGACTTGAAAGGGAGCTGACACGCAGGGTAGGGAGCACCCAGGTTTTCCAGTTGACCCCTCTCCTACCTGAATGCAGAGGCTTTGGAAGCACCTGGTGAAGCTGCCTTAGAGGGCGGCCTCTCCCAGGGCACGTACATTGGAATGGCTGCCCCTCTTCTCATCTAGCTTTCTTTCCACCCCCTGTCCCCCAAAGATTATATCAAGATGTTTGAGATCCCTGCGGGAGCCAGACACCTGCTCATCCAGGAGGCTGACACCACCAGCCACCATCTGTGTGAGTCACAGCCTAACGTCTCAACACCTGTGAGGCCTGTGCTTGGGATGGATGGAGTACCAAAGCTCAGAGGCTTGGGCTGTGTGGCCAGGTCCTGAGATTGACAGCCTTGATTGACAGATGTGCCTCAGTCCCAGGCCACCTGTCCCTCCCCTCAGCCCACTTCATGGGCTTTTTCTACATGCATCTTCCACAGGGAGGTCAGAAAGCTCCTCTGGCAGCAGCTGTGAGGGCCCTATGTCCCAGTAAGGCCATGTTCCTCCAGCTTGCAGAAGGATGGAAGATCATCCTCTCTGAGGGGCACTGGGCTAGGCAATAGACCCCATGCAGAGGTTAACCTGGACTTCATAGAGCAACTGAGGGCAGGATATGAATCCCAAAGCAAGTTGGGCTACTGGTGACAAGGACAAACCCCCAGTACATGGGGGGAGGGGAGCAGAGCTAGGAAAACCCCTATGGTCTCTCTACCAACCAGGAGGACTAGTAGCCGTGTGCTGTAGTGAGTGTGTGCCCCCTCCCCCTTTTTACCATTCTCAGCTGTCAAGAACCTGGAGACAGGCAAGTTCATCTTAAATGAAGAGAACCACTTGGACCCCAACTCTAGATCCTTCATTGCCATGGGTGTGGAGTGGGAGTACAGGAATGAGGATGAGAGGGAGACGCTGCAGACCATAGGCCCACTCCACGGAACCATCACCGTGCTGGTGAGTGATTCCCCAGCCTGTGGCGGGGAGGGGCTGGGATGCTCGAGCTCTCCCTGTACTCTTCAGGCGATGCTGTGGTCTCCATCTCCATGAGTGGGCATGAGCCCACGCGTCAGGGCCCTGCTTCCTACACCACTCTTAGTGACCATGGGCAAAGCCCCCTCTCTAGACATTTCCACTTTTTCTATTTGAATGACGTTCACGGTTATGCCATCAGATACCTCTGCTGTTGTGCTGAAATTCTCACACCCGAGAGCCCAAAACCCAGTTACAGGTCACACTGGACTTTGTGTCCAAGCAGAACTGGATCCCAGGTCCCCTGGGTATAGGACCACAGACTGCTCCTGGTTATGAGGAGTCCTGAGGGGCGCTGGATTTTCAAGTCACTTTTAAAATTTTAGTTTTAATTAATTGCTTAAGTGGTATAGTTTTTATTTTTTTAAAAATAAACAAACAAACGAATACACAGAGTCGGGCATGGTGTCATGCACCTGTAATCCCAGGACTCAGGAGGCAAAGCAAGAAGATTAAAGCAAGGTCCAGGCCAGCCTCATCTACATAGCAAGCTCCAGGTCATCCTGGTCTACGAAGCAAGTTCCAGGCCAACTAGGGCAATTTACTCTCAGAAACGAGAGAGAGGGAGGTCTGGAGATATGGATCAGGAGGTCAAAGCACTTAACCTCTCTATGAGAGGACTAGAATTTGTACCCCAGAAGCCACACCAAGAAGTTCACAAATGCCTATAACTCCTCCCCAAGGGGTCCAACACCCCATTCAGACCTCCGTGGGAGCTGAATGAGTACACACATGAAAAAATAAATCAATAAAATGTAACTTAATGTTTTTAATGTTGTGACCAGCATCCTATGAGATCCTAGCCCCCTATAGATTCTCCTTAGAGGTTAGATCCTCATAAGTCCATTCATGTCATACAAAAGTGCATTGGCTGCACCTAAACTACAACCAGGACTCATTGCTGCTGTGGGCATCGCAGGACGATTGCACCACATCCCACTAGCCAGGGAAAAGGTCCAAACCCCAAATTTCAAGTACCACTGTGAAGTTGAAAAGCCATTAAAGATGACCATCGTAAGTCTGCGGCTGTCTGTCTCCCCTGGTTGTCAATCTACCTGATGCCTTTAAATTGGCTACAGAGGAAGAATAAAGAGCTGAGCAGATACACTCATGACCGTGTTGGGGTGGGCCCAGGTTATTCCCGAAGGAGATACTCGGATCTCACTGACATACAAATACATGATCCATGAGGACTCCCTCAACGTTGATGACAACAATGTCCTGGAAGATGACTCTGTGCGCCACGAGTGGGCCCTGAAGAAGTGGTCTCCCTGCTCCAAGCCCTGCGGTGGAGGTGAGGAGGGGTCCTCACTGCTGGGGTTCCCAGAATTGATTGGAGGTGGGACAGCCCTGGCTTGAGACTCAGTGTGAGCCTAGAGAAGGTTGGTTGAATGGGCTTCTGAGAGAAGCTTCCTGGGCCAGCAGTACCCTCCTGATGGCAGCTCTGAGGCAGTGAGTTTGTCCTTTGTCAAGTGTGAGAAATGCACATGGAAGCAGCACAGAAGTAACTTCTACTGGAGTGACCAAGGGCTTAGCCTATGCTGGAGAAGGTCTGGGAGTAGTTGGGAAGGTCGGGTGCTTGAGATACCAGGCAAAATGTAGCCAGAAAGGCCTGTGGGGTATGAGTCACACCAGCATGGACAGCAGCAGTGTGTGGGGAGGGAGGCTGGCCGGGTGGGAAGCTGAGGTGTGAGTCATGTGGGCAAGCAGTACTAGCAAGACTCCAGCCACACTGGGGTCACCTCTGGAGGGATCCCCCTTTCCCTAAGTCTATTCAGAAAAAAAAAGAAAAGAAAAGAAAAAAAAAACCACAACCCTGATCATCTAGAGTTGGGGCCTGGGATAGGTAGAGGGAAAGCGGTCTCCAGTGGCCTCGGAGAATTCAACAAGGATCTGGGGAACCTCGTCTTTAGCAATGGCAGTCTTAGCTCTCTGTTCTGTGTTGGAAAAGCTACGTAAGAGCTCCTTTAGTTCTTAAACCTGGCCGGTGCTCCAATAATTGAGACTGAGTTCTATTGGTTTATTTAATCAGCTCTTGCACAATTACCACTAAATTACCTCGAATCTATTTTTTTTTTAATACGCTAGACTGTTAATTCCCCAGCCGAGCTCCCCAGATACCTGCTGATGGGGTGGGCTTGGTTATTTCTGTTCCACTAGTCTGTTCTCAGAGGGCATTTCACTTGACCATGTGCTCCTGGTCCATCACATCTGATGGGGACCTCCTGTTTTTCACTCTCCCATTCTCTCTCCTCATGACCCTCCCCGTGACCCCCAGCCTGGTAACTCAAGCCCCTACTACCTCTATTATCCCCAGTAACTGGCTGTAGACATACAAATACATGATCCATGAAGACTTGGTTTGGGGGAGGAATTGGGGAGCAAGGTTTACACAACAAAGGCCAGTGTAGTCAGAATTCAGTCACCTGAGGGCAACCAGATCTTGGGGCTCAGAATTTAGCATTTGTATACACAGCATCAGACCAACCCCAACAGTTTTGCCTCGATGATGCCCCATCTCCACACCCTGCCTCCATCCGATCTGATCCAGCACCATCCTCCCACTGGCCCTTGTGGATCCACTGTAGGTCCAAGAATGACTTTTTAATTGAATGAATCTGTGCTGGAGAGATGGTTCAGTGGTTAATGTGCTTGCCTTGCAAGCATGAGCAAAAATTCAGGTCCTGAGAACATATGTGAAAGTGGGGTGGGCGTAGAGGCCCCCCTGTAAAGCCAGCCTTGGAAGGCAAGAGACTAAGGGATCCCCAGAGCAATCTGGGTGTCTATACTAACCACATTGGCAAGCTCTAGACTTGATTGTGAGACCCTGTGTCAATAACTAAAATGGAAGAGAGATGAAGGATAATTGCTAACATCAACCCCAGGCACTCCACAGAGTGCACACGTGCATGCAGAAAAAGAAAATGAAGGGATGAACAAGACCCTGCCCCCTCCTGTGTTGTTATTCCTCCAGTAGCTCCTTTTGTAAGACAAAAGTTGAAATTCTTCCTGTAGCCTCTGAGGTCCAAGCAAGCCTCCAGATAATGTTCCATGCCTTACCTCCTCGTCTGGGCTGTGCCAGTCTTGAATGAATATATGTGCTTGTGATGAACCTTTGAGGTGATCTATTTACAAAAAAGAAAAACTCTATTTCCACTCATGATTTTAGAGGTACATCCCACAGCTAGTGGGTCAGACAAAGCTTTGGGCTGTGTCAAGGCGGCAGATCATGGCGGGGGCAGACGGACAGCAGAGGAAGCTGCTCGCCTTCCCTGCCTAGCCTAGCAGGTGGCTGGGAAGCAAAGAGAGGGAGGAAAGGTCTGGATCCCCAGTCTCCCATCTCAAGAACACATTCACGATGACCTAAGGAGCCTCTTAAAGGCTCTACCCCCTCCAGCTGGCGTTGCAGGATGGAGACCAGGCCTTTCCCATCCTAGCCTAATCCATAGCCAGTGCTTTTCCTGAACACACAGTGCTTCCCTGGAGGATTCTGCACAAGCTTCTCATTGTCCCTCAACCCCTTCCTGTGGTTGAGTGCCACTTATTTCTCTGTGTCCCAGAATGCTTTCAGATACCCCAAGTAGGGAAAGCTGCTTGGCCATGCTTAGATTCTCTTGTATGTACACTAGGTACTATGGAAATTCAGGTTCTATTATTCTCTGTTCTGGGATGGGGTAACTTGCATTGTAGATGAAAAGTACCACCACCACCACCACCACCACTACCACCCCCACGCCACTTAACCTCAATCCTCTAGATACCCTAGCTATTTCCCAGTAGCCTCTGGGAAAAACAACACCCACACTGAGAAAGGATACAAGAGACGGTGATAAAAAGGAGTCATGTAGGCTAGGTGCCCTTGACTCATTGATGCCAGACCCCAAGATAGAAAAAATGGTTAAGTCATGGAGGGGAGCAGAGCCTTCCCTTTGACCTCAGAAGCCATCAAGGGAGTCTGCATGTTTCCCCTCTCTGCTGGGTGTTGGGCGGGTTTCTTACTAGATCTCTTTAAGGCTTCCTTCTCATTCTTCACATCATTTTAAAGGCAAGGAGGAATTAAGCATGGTGACGATCTTAGCTTTGGAGGGCTGAAGCAGGAGGATTACAAGTTTGGGGTAATGCTGAAATAAAAAATGAGTTCAAGGCTAACTTTGATTATATGGGAAAACACAAACATACAAACAGAACCATAGAGGAGAGAAAAAAACGGGGTAAAGCTCTGCTGGTGAAGGCCTTACTTCTCCAAGCCCCATTGGGGGTCCCACCATCCCATTGAGCCCCTTCAAGTTCTCTGTCTTCAGGGTCCCAGTTCACTAAGTATGGCTGCCGCCGGAGGCTGGACAGCAAGATGGTGCACCGAGCTTTCTGCAGTGCCCTCGCCAAGCCCAAAGCCATCCGCCGAGCTTGCAACCCTCAGGAGTGCTCCCAGCCTGTGTGAGTGCTGGGAGGGGCCACAGCCCAGGGACACACTGTGGAAGGAGGGATGAAACTGGGTATCCTGGAAGTCCTGGGCCTGGCATCTTGTAGGGTGTTGGGCTCTTTACCCAGCACACAGTTGGTTAAAGGTACAGGCCCACTTCTGCCAACTGAATGGAAGCTCCCTGTACATCTCAGAAAAGACAAAGTATTAATACTTAGGTGGGGAAAAGGGCTGGCTTCCAATGCTTCATAGATGTTTCTAAGCAGCAGGATTGATCCTCAGACCCTCAGACCCTGGCAGGATGCATACCTGGACCCAGGTCAGGGAAGATGGTGGGATAAGGGACATGCAGGGATAGAGGATCAGGGAGTCCACACTGCTCTTGAGCTTTGCTTAGGGAGGGTTCATGACACCATCAGAAGATGAGACTATGGTCAGGCCCAGGGCCCTGAGAGGATAGACAAGAGGCAAACCCTTCAGGCCACTAGCCCCAGCAGAGCCTCCCACACTGTGACAGGCAGAAGAATTTCTGATCCTCAGTTTCCCCTTTATGCAAGCCTGCACACATGGTGGATGCTTTTGTGAAACTAAGAAGAGCTTCAGCTGCGGGTAGGAGCAGGCTGAACTCTCTGTTCTCACTGTCCACCTGAGCCACAGCCAGACTGGTTCCCTGACCACCTGCCGCTCTGCTCTGGCAGGTGGGTCACTGGTGAATGGGAGCCTTGTACTCAGAGCTGTGGGCGAACTGGCATGCAGGTACGCTCTGTCCGTTGTATTCAACCTCTGCACAACAACACCACCCGCTCCGTGCACACCAAACATTGCAACGACAACCGTCCTGAGAGCCGCCGGGCCTGCAACCGTGAGCTCTGCCCTGGGCGGTGGCGGGCTGGGTCCTGGTCCCAGGTAAGCTGTTCTCTTGGTCCTATGCCCTTGATCCCAAATGGAACTTGGATAAGACTGAGGTAGACAGGGCATTCCAGTTTTGACACAAACTGTGTCCTCCAGGCCACAGCTCAGGTTTTAGGGTACCAGTGGGAGCCATAGCATGGATGTCCAGGGTTTCCATCAGGGAAGTACTTGATGATGGGCCTCAGATCCTAGATGGAAGGAAAGCTGATATTTACCATGCATAAATCACACTGCTGGTTTAAACTACCCAGCAAAACTAGTACAGCCCTATGCATGCAGGAACTTTCTTATCACCCAGGACCTTTCAGGGCTTAGGTCCCCAGAAACTGCATAAGAGCCATTCCTCAAAACAGGCTGTTGCTTAGGAATGTGAAGCACTTGAGAACCTCAGGTCTGCTGAGCCGAATGCATGCACGCACGCACACTCATAGTGAGGCTGAATGAGGCAGAGGGTCAGGAGTCAGGTATGAGTGCACTTCTGGTTCCTCCCCAGGGTCCTGAAGCAGTGGCAGGGGTGGGGGTAGAGGGTACCAGAGCCTTGTGTCTAGAGAGGTTGAAGGAGGGACTGCCAAAACTCCCAGGGGTGGATCAGAGATGTTGCAGGGGCCCTAGCCCACTATAGGTTTTCCTGCGCTTTCAGCATCCTCCAGCTAGAGATTGTATTAAACCATTTTCCACTGCTGTAATGAGATGCTCGAGTACATTTCGCAGGGAGAGTTATAAGCAGATATGCTTTATATCCTCTCCTTGAAACAGCATTGCTTTCCTCCATTGTCTAACTATCCTCTCTACTGTGAAGTTGGCACATTTCCTTCTAAGTCATCTTACTTCCCCATTGCCCTCCCCCTCCCTTTTTCCTCTCCCCAAATAGTATTCCTCAAGAGTGTCAGGACTTTACACACACATACACACCCCCACCCCACCCCCACACACCACATCACAGACACCATATACACACAGACCACATACACACTACACACACTTCATATACACACCACACATGCACACCACAGCATGGACACCATACGCACATCACACATACTACACACACCCCATACACCACACATACACACACACAGAGCCACACACACCCCCATAATACCCCATATACACACACACACACCACACACTCCATACACACACCACACATACAATATATGCATACACCCCAAACACACACCATACACCCACACAGATAGCACACACATACATACATACATACCACACACATACCACACACACATACACATGCATACATACACACCACACACATATCACACACACATACATACACACCACACACATACCACACACACATACCCCATACATACACCACACCTGCTACATACACATCCCACTGACACACACAGTTCCACATATGGGGAGACATACAGCCCAGCTTATTTGACCTCATATGATCTAGAGATCTAATTCTATCCAATTTTTTAGCAAATGTCATGATTTTGTTTTCCCCATGGCTGAATAAGATCCCATTGTGTAGGGTCTAGGAAGATGGCTCCAGTGGCTAAAGCACTCGCTGTGCAAGCATGAAGACTGGAGTTTGGATTCCTCAGTACCCATGTAAATGCCTGCTAAGCATAGCAGCCTGCCTAGAGGTCCAGAGCTGACTCAGCAACGGAATGCCAGGAGCAAGCTTAGCTGTGTCAGCAAAGTCCGAGTTCTAAGGAGAAACCCCAGAATCACTGCATAAGGTGGAGGGTGGTCCAGAAGACTCTGGATGTTGGCCCCCAGATCTCCACATGCACACACATATACATGCATGTGCACCTGCACATCAAATATGAACACACACACACACACACACGCATGCATGTATGTACCGCCTTTTTCTCTCTCCATACATCTGTTGGTGGACAGGTAGGCAGGGTCCATTTCTTGGGCCAGCACAGAATAAACACAGATGTGCTGCTACCTCTGTGGGATGTTGGCTTAGCATCCTTGGGGTGTCATATCTGTTTTTCCTTTTTTGAGGACTCTTCTGGCAGTGTAGAGTGTTTCTGGCTACTATATAAAGAGGCTTCTTTAGATCATGGGTTTGGAGGTTTAAAACCACGGTGTTGGCATCATCAACTTTACCCTTGTGAGGGAGGATCTTATGATATACAGCATCATGACGGTGCACATGAAGAGTCCACGGAGAGGCAGGCAGCCAAGGTCTAAACCGGCAGGAGAAGCCTCCCACTAGGTCTTGATCCCCTCTTCATTACCACCGCACTGGGGCAGAGCTTCCAACACATAGGTCTAGGATGACATACTCAAATCATATCCAAACCGTGGGAAGGAGGGAAAACCCAGAAGTGCTGGGTATCACAGTAGCCCTGAGAGATGGACGTGTGTATTCTAGGACAGCACCCCATGGGGCAAAATTCACACTCTGCCCAACTCCACCTCCCCTGGGCCACCAATCACATGCATGGGGAGCATCTAAGGCCCAGCACGGAAGGTGACCCTGATTGATGGTTCTGTACCTACAGTGTTCGGTAACCTGTGGCAACGGCACCCAGGAACGGCCAGTGCTCTGCCGCACTGCAGATGATAATTTTGGTGTCTGCCGGGAGGAGCGGCCCGAGACGGCAAGGATCTGCAGGCTTGCACCCTGTCCCCGTAAGCCCTGTGCTACCCCTACATAAGCCTAGCATGAAACAGCCTAGGAAAGGGGAGGTGGGAGCCTGGTGAAATCAAATTCTGCTCTTTTTCCAAAGTGGCTGGGTTTGCCAGGGGTGAACTTGAATTTGAGCACTCCCAGCCAGGGCTGAGACTTTCTCTAGAAGAAAATGAGATTGGGGTTGGGGGTGGGGTGGAGTGGGTGACACATGGATATCCTTGGTCAGGCTCTAATGTGCATAGAGGGAGAATCTCAACCCATTCTTGCCTTCGTGCATGATGTTACAGCCCTAAACTCCAGTGACTCACAATGAACCACGGCATAGCAGGACTGTGGTAGCCAACGTGCTATGGTCCATACAGTAGAGACCCCAGTATAGGAAGGGGTGCCCATGAGAGTAGAGAGTGCCCTGTATTCTTTGAGAACAACAATCAGAACACTCTGCAGATGCCTGATTCAGTGTTACATGTACTTCAACATTTTGGTCCACACAGCAACTCAAGGCTAAACCCTATCCCTCACTATTCTCTTCTACAGAGAATAGAGTACAAAGGTCAGGTGACACTCCTGGTGGGGGTGGTGTCAGGATTTGTCATCCTCACCATGTTTCTTCAATATAGCACTTGAGTGACAAAGAGCCCTGGAAGTAACATGGGGTACAGAAGATGAAAGAACAGGACATGGACTGGGAAGTGGCTCGGCCTGGGGTGTGTGGGCAGTTGGTGAGACATTGAGCTCAGTCCCAGGATGACTGGCAGAAAGGCAGGAGATTAGATCAGTTTATCCTGGAAGGAACCATGCCTTCCTATTGCTCCAGGACTCAGGATGCCTGGAGGTAAGCTGCTTTGCTCTAGATGTGTGTGTGTGCGCGCGCGCATGCGTGCTTGACGTGTGTGCAGCGAGGGGTCCTTTGTGGTGTCCTGGCAGCTGCATGCATCCTCCTCTTTTCCTCCCAGGAAACAGCTCAGATCCTTCCAAGAAGAGCTACGTGGTTCAGTGGCTGTCCCGGCCTGATCCTGATTCGCCTATCCAGAAGATCTCGTCAAGTAACCGACCCGTTTATAACTCTGCCTCTGCCCTCCAGTGCATGCCCTGCGCCTTGTGGAGCTTGCCTTGGGCTCCCCTCCTCTTTCTCTATGGAAAGCTTCCCTGACTCTTGCTGAGTGCTCTTGGGTGAATCTGTTTTCTCCGGGCCTGTGTGCTCGGCCTGCTCCTCCTGAGCTTGTACCACTTGGTGGCCACAAGTGAGGGCCAGCCTCAAGGAGGCCTGGTCTGGGGACACTGGCCTCTTGTAGAGAGGCCAGGACCTGGTTTTGTGATGGCTTGTAAAGGGGCAAAGATCTGTCGTGGTGCCGGAGGGGCCTGAGGCCACTGTGCGAGTGTGACCACCTCGCCATGGCAACCACCTCATTGGGCCACATTCCTCCAGGCTGAAGCTGCGGGTCAACTCCAAGGGGGAAGCCAGCCCCATCCCCTTTCAGATACCACCCACCATTGAGTTGAGACCACAGGGGTCTCTACTTTGTGCGGTGTGCGGTTTTTTTCTCCCGGTTCCCCGTGCTGGGGTGACAGACCCCAAGTTTCCTGCGGTGTCAGGGGCTTCCTGGCTGCTGCTGTCTCTGCTGCTGTTGCCCTTTGCTGAGTGTGTCCTTTCCGACTTGTGAAACCATGGCCTGCTTCCGTCCGGCCTTTGCACCCAACCTACACGGCCCTTGGCCCCTGTACCCCTTGTCTTCTCGGGGGTCTAATCATACGGAGGAGGAGGCAGGGAGGCGTGTCCCTGAGACGGGACATCATGGACTCCACCTCTTCCATTCTCTGTCCATTTGCTCCAATGGCCTTTTTATTGTCCTGTGCATATGACCCGTTCAGAGGATTGAAAGTATGATTGATTGATTGATTGGTTGATTGATTGATGACTGACTGATTGATAGATATGGATGTGCCTCACCTACCAGTGTGAACAACTACAGAATACCTCAATTTTTATTGCTTTTTTGCTTAGAAACACTATGTAGAAGATGCCTTAAAGTTGAAAGCTAACAGAATTGGCTGCTAACTCCAGCCTTAGACAGGGGGATATGATCCGAGTAGGAGGCAGGCACTGAAGATCTAGGGGGACCCCACCCCTTTTGCCCACCTTTTGCCAAGGGTAAGGTTTCTAAATCCAGATGGCCTTGCTTCCTCCCTGAGCTGTCTGTGTGTGAAGGGACTTAGCAGGCACTACATCTATCTCTGACAAAAGGGGTCCCCCTCTGACGCCCATCTGGCCAGTTGGCGCTGACTGTTTTGTGGAGACTCCAAGAGGCTCCCACAGCGCGGCCTTACACCCAGAGGGTGACACACCTGGGTCCTTAGCCGTGACCAATGTAGCACTCCCAAGTGATGGTCCCACCAGCCCCACCTGGCCCCAGCCACCTTCATCTGTTAATAATTCAAGTTCCTGCTGGACCACGCAGCCAAGCCTCCTCCTACTCCCCTTGGCACTAATTACTGTTATGTAAATAATTGGTGTGTAACTGCAAATTAATCCTCTCACGACTGTTAACTTCCAACTTTGACGAGGCAATGTGAGTGGATCTGTGTGGTCGCAGACCACGCGACATGGTCCTGGGCATTTGCCTCCTGTCTGTACGCACTTTGGTTTATCAGGGATATTTTATTAGTGTTTTGTATGTACTTAATGACGTATTACGTAGGTTCCGTTGTCGTTGTTGCTTTTCTGTTGTTTCTTTCTTTCTTTCTTTCCATGAGACATTAGCGTGTGCCAAAGTGACTGTGAAAATGACCTTTTATTCTTACTAATGATGGAAAGATCTCTTGTCATGCATCTCACAAATAAACTCAATAAAAGTTCAGTTCAACTGGGAGCTTGGGTTTGCTCAGCTGGCGGCTTGTTCCCTTCACCTTCCTGGCAGGCAGTGCTCACATGCTATAAGGCACCGTCCTACAGCATTAATCGCCTGGTTTCTGGTTCCAGTGACTTTGCTGTCCTCCACCCCACCCCACCACTCTGCCCAACATAGATGTTTAGGGTCCATCTTCCACTAACACATATACTAAAGACATATTCAAAATAGGGCTGCTGTATCCCACCTTAGGGATGAACTGCCAGTACTAAGTGAGTACCTTGTAGAGATGTCTAGGTTTTCTGCTCCTAGGTTCTGCCAGGGATGATGGCTCCTCCATTTTGGGGGATCAGAGCAGAAATGTGGGGTCTAGGTTATGTCTCCTGAGCTAATCTCATGTGATTGCCCTGACTTGAGATAAAGAATAGGTGCCCATCAGCCAAGGGATGGGGGCAGGGGTGGTCGTGGCAATTCAGTTTAGAGAAGCAGGGCAGTGTGTGTGTGTGTGTGTGTGTGTGTGTGTGTGTGTGTGTGTGCATATGTGTGCCAGCTCTGCCTGCCTGTGCCTCCCAGTGTCTGTTCTCAGTAGCCACAGGGCTTGTGTCCTCTCACCTACTGACAATAACCAGGCAGTGGATCAAGATTCAGCAGGGACCTTCTCACCTGCGTTCTGTCTTATCCTGTAGGTGGGGCTCCTGCTTCATGCTCAGCTGTGCTAGGGAAGAGTAAGAAAGTTCAGGAGGCCAGGAGAAAGAACAATAGGAGATGGCCCAGCATCTAGGAAATGGGATTGGCAGCCCAGGCCCCAGACTCCAGAGATGTTCCAGGAGCCATGACTGGGTCCACTGCCCACAGCTCTGATGTCAATCAAAGGAGTCATATAGCTGAAGAGAAACGGGAGTCCTGAGGAGAGTTACATCAACAGCGCTGTATCCCTCTGTCTGTCTCCCCGGAGATGAGTCAAGATTAGCTATTTTCTAAGGAAACCCTGCATTAGGACTCCTGATGGCCCAGGATGCCACCTTCACAGGGCATATCTAAGGCCCATGATGGAAGGGAAAGTGCCACTCACTTTATAAATCAGTTTCATGAGCTTTAGAATGATAACTGGGCTCCTGAAACCACCACTCACTTACCATGATGCATTTGCTCCCAGCAACTCCCACTGATTCTCCTTATCCTTTATGACATCAGGGAGAAATTCTTGCCTTGGGCCTTGCCCAGCATATGTCACACTTCTCTTTCCCTCCCCCCCCCCTTAAATTAGAGTTCTGTGCAGGCCTATCCGCCTAGAGATTGAGCATTCAAATTTGATTTGCAAATTGACTTTGCTTTTCCTCCGTATTCCTGTTTGAGGTTGTCTGTGGTGCTTGTCTTCTGTGAATGACACTAATACTAATTTTCTCCTAAAACAAATGATAAGTTTTAAAAGGAATTCAAGAAAACTAGCAGGAAGCAACTAAAAATCCCGGATGAATTCAGAGACCACCGATACAAGGGGAGGGGCACACAGATGACTTAATGTCTCCCTCACCCAAGTACTAACCAGGACTGGCCATGCTTAGCTTTTAAGGGGACTTTAGGAACAATGTGTTCATTCTCAATGGTTTATTATCATTTCTTAGAAGCCAATAATAGAAGTCACCATTAGTGGCTCACATCTTTAATCCTAGCACTTAGGAGGCTGAGGAAAGCAGATCTCTGAGTTCAAGGCCAACCTGGTCTACAAATGAGATCCTATTTTAAAAAAAAAATGAGAGTTCTTGGTATTTACTGGGAATGGAATGGAAGATCAAATATCATAAAGTCAAATTATCTCAGCAATCTCACCAGCCAGAGCCTCAGGACACACAGCTCAGCTGCACATATAACTGACAGCTCCTTAATCCTGGAGAGCTTCTTGGTTACTGGTATTGTTTAAAAGGAAACAACCACTGATGTACTTTCAAAAAGGATTATAAACCACCCCCCTCTTGCAGACGGTTACATCCCAGGAATAAAACAGTCTAGTGTCTGCAGATAATATATGCATCCTCCCAAACATTTTGTATCACCTCCAGATTCTGTGTCATTCCCAACACAATGTAAGTACTACATACATAGTTGTCTTACTGCATTGTTCATGGAATAACGACCAAAAAGAAGTGTGTTTAATGTAGTGTTTCCCCCAAATCCCATCCATTGCAGCCTATCTGGCCTCTGCTACAGGTATGTCATAGTTGTTATGGAGCCAAGGATGTAGAAGCTGCAGGCACAGAGGGCTGACTGACGTGTTTTTCTAAGTTGATATTAGCATGCCAAGTTCTTAACAAGTGTGGTTTTTTTATTTGCTCGCTGGGTTGTTTTAATTTTTCAAAACTGAAGCTCTGTAGTTTAGTCTGAGGAATCAGAGAAGTCTACCTGACCCACAGTCAAGCAACATTTTCTGAAAAGAGCCATACAACAAATATTTTAGGCATTGGGACCTATCTGTCCTCTGCCACAGCTATGACATAGTGGAAAATGGTCAATGACAATTATAGTGGAAAAGTGGTCAATGACAATAAATGTAGCTGTGTTTAAATAAAACTTTATTTATAAAACCAGGTGAACGGATGAATCTGGCCCAGGGCCTTATTCAGTTCTCTGACTTCTGTAGGCAATCCTTGATTCAGCATGGCTGCTGTGTTAGCTTCCAGCACTGTGATAAGATACTTGAGACAAAAAAAAAAAAAAAAGTTATATTGGCTTATGATTCATTTCATGGTTTTTAGTCCATGGTCATTTGGGCCTGTGGTGGTAATGTCATGGTTGGAACACATGGCAAAGGACATCTGTTCCCCTGGCAGCTGGGAAGCAAAAGAAAAGACAGAACGAAGCTATAGTCCAGTATCATTTTTTAAGGCCACACCATCAATAACCTAACTTCCTCCCACCAGTCTCTGCCTACAAATGGTTCCACCATTTTCCAAACAGCATCAAGCCTTTAACACATGAGCCTTTGCGGGGGGGGGGGGGGGGGGTGCTTCAGATCCAAGCTTCTCCAGCCTGATGGGAGGGACAGTTGCTTGGTAACATTTTGTTGTTTGTTTAAAGGAAAAGACACAGGAACAGACAGAGCACCACCATGTGGCAGAAGTAGTAGCCTCCTGGGGTTGACTCCTTCCTTTGTCAATTCTTATTGTGGGAGATGTTCCTGCAACAGCTTTTATTTAAAGCCCCCCCTTATGTCCCTAGGACTGTGGTCAGTGGTTTTATACTGTTCAGCCTCCCAAGAGGAAGTGGAGATAGGGGTGAGAAGGGAGCAGGTGGGACTCTGGGCCACTAACTTCAACATCAAATGAAATGTTCTTTACATTCTTCATATACTGAGCATCCAGGAAACACTCCTCTGAAGAAGACCTACCAGTCGCCCTTGCTGTTGGGTTCTAACTGGCCTTCAGCCTGAAGTCTTTGTGCTTCCCAGTATGTGGTGAGCACTTTTCTCTTCTCAGTGTTAGGACAGCCTGGGCCTCTCCTAATCAGCTGCATTGCTTTTGGTCTTCCCACTGTGGCACCTGCAGCTGGTCACATTTCCTGTTTATTTGGACCACTTCAAAGTTCAGCACTGCCTCTGGTGGTACATGTCTCTGTGTTTTTCTTAACTATGGCTTTGTTGATTTAAAACCCAGAGTTTTCCAATTCTACACTCGCTCTTTTTTCCAATGTATCTGTTTTATATTTTTTAATGTATCCTTTGACGCACCTTTGGGACTGGTTCAGATACTGCCTGAGGCTCTGTCTTGGGACTCTCATGGTGATGAAAAAGCCAGACTCTGGTCACCTTTTCTGACAATTGAATGTGAACTTGTCAGCTGGGCAAGTGTGGAGAAGACAAAGAACCAAGAAGCCACAGACTGGGGAATTTTTCTCTCCTATGAGAGGCCAACGTGTGCTTGTCTAAGGGATTTGGAACAACCCTGTGACGATGACTTGTTATTTTATATTGAATATGCTTTGTAAATCATCTCAATTTGAGTTTTAGAACTAGCTACAGGGCAGGGGGGAAGAGAAGGGAGAGCGACATTTGGGAAAAAGATCAATAGAGAGAGACTGACAATTGGCTGAATAACTGAGCCACAGACAGAGCTGGGGTTTTGCCAGGGAAAAGAGGTGTGGGGGAGTTCTGAAGAGAGAGTCAGGGTTCTCTGTGTAAACTGGGGCATGGATCAATTTCTTGGTAGGGGAGAAATGAGGATGTACTGAGAAGGAAGCATTAGCTTCTTGTGAAGGTATTGAGCTTGTCTGGAAGTTGTCAGGAGTTTAGTGCAGTGGGGCCTCGGGCTGGATCAGCAGTCCCAGGACCGGATGCATCAGATAAGTTTGGGCAAATGTCCAGGGCCTGTACAAGTCTGAGTCGTTAGTCTCTGACAGAAACACATTGGAAGGTCAGGTCAGAAGAGACGAGGCTGCAGTTAAGGAGCTGCGTTTGGATTTAGGAGCTGGTTTTTCTAGGTTGGATTTTGTTACAGTTACTATTTGTAGATGGCCATAGAATCCTGCCACAAAAGTACCCTGAGGTTCCACTGAGGTGTTGGTGAAGACCCCAGTGAAGTCCCATCTGTGAGGTTGAACTTGGAGTCTCTATTAACTACAGAAAAAAATTTGGTTTCTATTTCAACCTTGAAACATGCTGGAAAAGCAGGTTCAGCTGGGGGTTGCTTGCAGGAGGGGAGCCGTCCAGGTGGGGGTCTGTGGATGCTGCCCTGCTCAGAGACTCAGACACCGCAATTATACTGACTCTCCACACCAGCTCACTGCCTCTGTGCTGCCTCTGGACTCTGTCACACGCCTCCTCCAGCAATCTGCACTCAGCGGTGGGTACATGTCCCCCTCACCTTGTCCCTTGGTTATTTCTCCCACTCTTCTCTTTCAGAGGACCAGTGCCAAGGCGACAAGTCAATGTTCTGTAGGATGGAGGTCTTGTCTCGCTATTGCTCCATCCCCAGCTACAACAAACTCTGCTGCAAGTCCTGCAACCCGCCCAGAAACCTCAGCAGCACAGAGGACGGAGGTGTGGAACCTCCACCCGGGAAGCACAATGACATCGATGTGTTTATGCCCACGCTCCCAGGGCCCACTGTAGCTACACAGGTGCAGCCTTCTCCAGGGCCTCCTTTGGAGGTCCCCCTCAATGTTTCCAGCACTAACACCACTGAAGACCACCCAGAAACCAATGCTGTGGATGTCCCCTACAAAATCCATGGTGTGGACGAAGAGGTCCAGTCTCCCAACCTGATCCCTCGACGGCCAAGCCCGTATGTAAAGACAAGGAACCAAAGAATCCAGGAGCTCATTAATGCAGTGCAGAGAAAAGAGAAGCCGGGAAAGTTCTAATAAAATAGAAAGATTCGCATCAACAGCTTTTCCCCTTGCTTATGGATATATTCCCTGGGATAGCAAATCCTGTGTTGTGGAAAATGAAGTCAAAAACCCTGCTTTCAGGAAGGTGTGGAAAGCATGGAAATAGCACAAAAGCATATATTGGGGTGGGAGGGGCCATGTGACAATCAGCCTAACAGTGTATTTTCCAGGCTAGGGATGACCTAACTCTTGCAGAGATCTTAAGTGGAAAGTGAACAGGAATATTCAAGTTCCCTAGTTTCTTATCAGTGATGGGAGACCAAGGGGGATGACTCCCAGAAAGAAAAGTTTTGCTCCAACTTACTAAGCAGTGGTTGAGAACCTTCCTTTCCTTGATCATGACCAGTCCCCAGACAACAGGATGAGACCACTGGGGACTCCTAAGTGACATAGTGTTTTATTTATAGATCAATTGCCAGGTTGAATACAAGGAAGTGGAGGTCATGAGTCAAAACAACCTGAGGGCCAGGCAGATGATGGGATAGGTGCAGTAACCAGTAGTACAGGGCTCTGACCAATCAGAGAAGAACACCCATCTAGAGCTGCTGGTGGGTTTTGGCCATAGGTGCCAGTGTGATGGATGTCTTCCCTACCAGCCTGGCCTTGTCATAGGTTGCACTTCCAGATATCTGTGTTTCCTGTACACTTAAAATCCTTTAAGTGGTGAGGGTGAGGTGACCTGGGAATTTCAGGTTTAGCTCCACCTGGCTCCAACCACTGGTTTACATTTTAATTATTAACTAATTGGTGCAATTTCAAAATCTGGTGCTCAAAAAGTGTGCAGTGTTTTGATCTCAGCTGAGTAGGGGCTGTGCATCTATCTAATTCTTTCCAGGAAATTGATGAGACTCCTATAATGGGGGGTTTGAGGGCAGTTCTGAACAGGAGCCATTGGGTCAAAGGCAGCAAGGACCACCTCGCTCCTCCCCACCTCACCCCGGCCTTACTTGCTGCCCTCCACCCCCCAGGCTGTGGTAGAAGAGCCAGTATTCTTCTCTGGCTAGCCTGGGCTAAAGGACCCAGATGGAAGCATTTACTCTGCTGGGATGACTCGACATGTGGTCCAAGAATCAGGACTCTCTCTTTCCTAGAGTCCCAGTACTGCCACCATGGTGGTGAAGTGCCAGCCTGTGAGGCCTCAGGTTCAGAGGATGGATTTGCCTATGGTTTGACCTTGGCCCTGCCCACCTCCAGTCTTTAGATGTTCTAGCACCTGGCAATATGGTCTGCAATCTGAGGTATAGGGTGGGAGGTGGGAGCCCCACTTTACTTTTTTCATTAGATGCTTAGATGACTTTTGTTTGGGGTAAAATGGTGTTCCGTGAGCCTGAAGTAAACGGAAGGAAAATGGAAGGGGGTGGATGGGAGACTGGAGGGTGGTGAGCATCACCTCTGATTTGCTGGCATTTTGTGATCATGTTACTCCAGTGCCCCCACATGGTAAGACCTAAGGGCATGTTAGTACCCTAGCTGGGCCCAGCCTGGCCAGAATTCTGAGGCTCCTCTGTGTTCTTATCAACTGTAGACCTAAGATTCTTCTTCCTTACTGACAGCCATCAGCCTTTCACAGAATTAAGGATGCTGAGACTTGGGTTGTTGCCATTGTGGCTGCTCCTCTGTTGAGTTTCAAGGTGCTCTGCATGCTTGTGTGAATCTGCATGTGTGTGTAGGGGGGGAGGTGTCTGTGTGAATGGGGTATAGAAAGAAGTCAGAGCATAGAGACCAGTAGGACCAATGTTTAAGATGGTGCTTAATCTTCCTCCCAGAAGGTAGCCAGACACCTCCTACCATCCATTCCTCTGCCCTGACTTCCCACACAAACTCCTATACTGTTCCAACTCCCAAAGAATCAAACTGAAAAATATCCTTTGACTAGCTCTCCTGGTATGTGATTGAAAACAGTTCTGTTCTCCTGCCTCCTTGTAAGCTGGGAATGATCCCATGGCTGGCCCTCATTTGTTGAATCTAGGTCACCTGGATTTACTCCTAGGCTGAAGAACTGAGTACTTCCTGTTTGAGTCTGTAGTGGAATGTAGAGGAATGTTCTAGACTAGTACTAGTTAGGATGACTGAGTTTACCCATTCTAAGGGATGTGGGATAGTAACACTCCATTGTCAGATCCCAGCAAATCACAGGATCCCCACATGGGACAAGACAGAGCAAGACAGAGCCTCGAGGGAGATGACTTCCTTGGTGCCTTGGGCCATGGACCGCTAGGCCTCTCCAGAGCTAGAGGTTCTCATACACCTCTGGCTAAGGAACAGTGTCCACTGAGCTCAGAGAAGCTATCCATGCCTGAGCATGGGATCGTTAGGAGGGTGCTTAGAAACAACCCTAAGCTTTTCAAGAGGCTCCGATTTCTGAGGCGTTCCTGTAGCCCCAGAGGCAGGTAGGTGTCTTCTATAAGTTTCCAGCACTATGCTGTCACCCAGACTGTCCTGCATCACCCAGAAAAATCCGAGGCACCTGGGAGTTGTTTTTCATTCCTAGGAAGATCAGGCCGCGTTTGAAGAAGCTCCTTGGGAAACCCCATGGGATCCTGTATATAAGCTTCACATATGTATTTTAAACGTTTTCTTTTTTTTGGTCTGTTTTAAGTATATAAATGGTGCTCAATACCAATGTTGGTCTGAGGTAACATTCTGACTCTATTTACTCCTGTGTGACAGGTGGCCGCCAAATGGAGCCAAACACGGTGCTCAACTTAAATCACAAAATTTTATCTGACAACAGCCATCGATGCGGTTTTTTTTGTTCTGTATAGCAAAAATTGACTCCTTACTTTCATAACTTATTAAAGCATCTGTGGTTTTGCAAATCATGACCGTGTTTGTTACCGTGACTACACTCATCCCCAGCATAAACTCGGGCAAGACAGATGTATTACACTGGCAAGCTAATCTTGAGAATGAGCGCCAGGCTCCTGGGGCAAGGGGACATCTAGGAGCACTGGGTGTGGCTGCTCAAGTCAGCAGCCCATGGTGGAGAAGAAGCATCGTCTTCCAGCTTATCATGGGATGTGACTTAGGGAAAAGCTTCCAGCCAGTCACTGTGATGCTCTTCCCCATGATTAGGGTTCCCAGGAGAAAATACTAGCCACTGAGCTAAATTTGAATTCCAGCGAAACAAGGAACAGTTTGTAGTATAAAATAAGAGACACACTAAAAATATATATATATATTTGAAATGTTTCTGGAATTTGAATTTAACTTAGAGTCTTGCGTGTGTTTTTTTTTTTTTTTTTTTGAAATGTAGTCAGCCAACCTGTAAGCAGTACCACAATTAGAAAATGTCATTTTCACTCCCCCACTTTTGTGTTAGCAAGTGTTGGGGAGTTGGCTGGGGAGGGATTGAAAGGCAGATTCCTCTATCTACTTTCGTAAGAACTCCAGCAGGGCTGTGCGAGTATGAAGTTGTCAGCTGTTGGGTGCCACACACTAGGAGTGTCCCATATTTCAAAAGCTCGAATTGGTTATGCTAATAATTTTTATCTTCAAACTATCTCCTGATATTAATTGGATAAATTTTAATAATTTCCGATCGTAGGTTTTAGTTTCTATTTCTACCTCTTTTATAAAGCCACGGGCCATTTCACTATTTTGAGGGTCACTTTTCAGGCAGAAATGTTCACTTGATACTTACTGTCTTCTTGGTGACATCATCCAATGATGAGGTGACCGATTTTGCTTCAACTGTTCGAGACTCCCCCTTGAAGTTATAGGACTCTGTGACCTGTCTCCAGTAGACTACATAAGGACACGTCTATTCCCTTGCTTTTAGATTTACCACATCTAGGTGTTTTGTGTTAACTGTGTAAAAGTTTTTAACACCAGCTTTTTAAAGATTTTTATTTATGTATGTGTGTGAATGACACATGTGCGAAGCTGCTCGCAGAAGTCAGAAGGCATCAGATACCCTGGACCTAGAAGTACAGGTGGTTGTGAACCTCCTGGTTTTGGGCACCGGGAACCAAATTCTGGTCCTCTGGAAAAGCAGCAAGCACTCTTAGCCATTAAGCCATCTTTTCAGCCCTTGTTTTTTTTTAATAGTCCAGAGCTCACTATGTCAAACTGGACAGAAATCCACCTGCTTCTACAAGTGTTGGGGTTATAGGAGTGTGACACCCAGGTCAGTCTAACAGTTTCCCATCAATGTCCTTATTGGCACCAAGGCCATACCTTCTTGTGTACCCATTCTTTTTTCTCTTCTTTCTTGTCTTCCTTTTAGCTATGTTCCCCCCTGACTCCCACTGCCCATTTCTCCAGGCAGACCTGTGGGAGATTATTTAGCCTGTAAGCGTGCCTTTAGGGATTGTGTTCACTGGGTTAACTGTGGGAAGACCCATCCTGAGTATTACTTGGGCTGGGATCCTGAACTGTATGGCAAGGAGTAAGTGGGCAGAGCATGAGCATTCATTGCCTTCTGCTTCCTGGATGTGGATTTGATGTGAACAGCTGCTTCAAGCTCCTGCCACCCTGACTCCCCTGTTGTGATGGACAGTACCCTGAACTGGAACAATAAACCCTTTCTCCACTGAGCTGTTACAGGAAGAGAAACTAAGACACAGAGAAAACAGAAATCTCCTTGTACTACTGGCAGGGAAGGAACAGGTTGGCATTGGAGGGGAAAGGTTGAAATGTGTCCCAGCTTGGACTCACAAAGGCTTGTGTTCAAGAGCAAGGTGTTACTGGAAAGTTTTTAACTAGGATATGCTCATTAGACAGTTCCAGCTCTTTCCAGTCTCTTCTGCAGTGATAGGGAAAAGAGGATAGTCTGTGGCTATCCTGAATGTGTCCAATCTCATCTGATCTTGGAAGGTAAGCAGGGTCAGGCCTGGCTCGCGTGTGCATGGGAGAGGAAGGTAAGAAAGGCTTCTGAAGTCAGAGTCCAGGACTCAGCAACTAGAAGTCTGAGCTTTTACAGGAAGATTATCAGAGTCCAAAGACAACAGAGATGTAAAACTCAAACAAGAGATGGGAGAGAGAGAATATATGAATATATATGAATATATCTTCTTAAACTAACGATAAAATATTTACCACAAAAAGCAGCATTCTGAACCTCAAAACACATCTCAGCAAATAATGAATAGACGCAATACAAACTATAAGACCAAAAACTGAAGTAAATTAGAAATCAGCTGGGAATGTCATCAGTCCTTTGGGTAATGCATTTCTAAATTGTGTTTGGGTCAAAGAAGTCTCAAGAGAAATCAGAGTGGGTTTGCTTTTTCTGAGAGAGGAGGTGGGGGTGGGGGAGCACATGTATGCTTGCAAGCCATAGCCTGCATATGGAGGTCAGAGGACAACCTCAGGGGCCAGTCCTCACCTTCCATCTTGTTTGGGACATCGTGTTTGCTGCTTTACGTGCAAGACTAGGTCAGCTTGGTTGGATGCATGTGGGATTCTCCAAAGAGGACCAAATACCAGTGGCTGTCCAGGAATCCCCCAGGTCTTTGGTATTAGATTGGGTTCTCACTCTCTCTGGAATGAGACAGCTATTGCTGGACTACTCCAATTCTATCATGTAAGCCAATCTAATGAGTTCTGTTTAAATACAGACTGAATTTTGTTGGTTCTGTACCTCTGGTAAATGCGAATATGAACAGAGTACTAGCTAGGGCAAGATCTATGTATGCATGGACCATGATCACCAGGATTGTATGTGCAAATCTACAGATCACTTCTTTTTCTTTTATTTTCTGATACACTATCCCAAGAGTCTCCTCCTGATCTTTTGATTATAAACCCAAGGCTTTAGGTTCTTCTCTCTGCCTCATGCCATGGGAATACATCTACCTTTAGAGAGAAACATTGAAAAATAAAGACCTTGCTGACCACTGTAGGCTCATGGTTCTGGTCAGAGGGAAGAGTCAGTACTTAAAGATGTGACTGGCCTGTTCAGACACCACCATACTCCATGGAAATGCCCAAAGTGCCCACTGTTTTGTTTCAAATGAGTTTCCTTCTCTAATCTGCTGTCATTATTTTTCAGGGTATCCAAACAGCTGGCTTGAGTATTAGTTGCATTCAATGGGATTGAAGGCTCTATTTCAAAGGGAGCCAATCCACCATTTCTACTGATTATAAATATACCCATAGAGGATGAACTCTCAACCCAGTTGCTCTAAGCCTTGAACAGAAAGCTCACGTTCATCACTTTATAAATCATTTTTGCCTCAATTTTTATTACATTTAAACATAGGTACAGACAAGTTTAAAGGGTGATCACAACAATTCAACAATCACTGATCAATTCTGAGTTTCAATTTAAAATATGCTGCAGACATTACGGCTTGTCAACTTAAAACTTTTGCATGCATAGGATAGGAAAATATAAACTCAATGCTTTACCTAGTCTAAGAAAAGTAAGCATACCACATTATCTAACATCTATTTTCGCCTTTGTATTTCACTAAATATCCCTCAAATGTCTTACCGTGTTTTGTTTTGTTCTGACTTTATTTCTCAATAAAAGATCACACTTTGCATGTGGCTGTCTCAGGCATCTTTTTGTTCTATCATATTGGCTATTTTAAAAGTACAACTTAATGACCATTTCCAATGTCTCAAACTCTAGATGTGTCTATTACTGTATAACCTAACATGTAACATGTTACTCTCAATTCTTTGTAAGCAGGAAGGTAAGTCTAGAGAAGAGATTTCCATAGACGTTCACTAACTGGTTTTGTTATCATAAATAACAACACGTGCTTCTATGGCCTCAGGAGTAGCCACGCTGGCTGCTGTTCACGAAGGGAACTCTGCCTGCCAGATCTCAGGATGAGAGCAGGTGCTTCTTTACCTGTGCTCTTCTGGATTTATGCAATGTTCCTTAATTGTCTTCCATGTAGTAGGTTTTACCATCAATCAACTTTTTGCTAGATTTAATGACAATGACACTTGTTAAATAGCTTTTGTTTATTGCTTTGTATATATTTTAAAAAGATGCTTTTCTTCAAATGTTATAAAAAGCTTTCCCCCATAACCTTTAGAAAATATTATATCCAACTTTGTAATGAGTATTTTGATGTTTGACATGTCTTAAGTTTGATCAAAGGATGTACCTTCAAGTTAGACCCTGTGTCTACTCATAACAATAACCCTAAAATGATGTTGTATCATAAAAATATCCTCTAGGTCCACTTATATTCCCCTCCTACTCCAAACATGCCATTGTTCATTTCTTCAATGTCCTGAATCCTTTTGGAGGCAAACGGCATTTGTAAACCAAAAAAAAAAAAAAAAAAAAAAAAAAAAAAGGGGGGGGCACTGAGCACTGAGCATGCTCACTAGGTACAAGAAGACATTCAGAGGTTCCCTTGAAGTTTTATTTTTCTTGCAAATACATTTAAACACATACAGGTACTGATGAGCCAAAAGAAGTCAGTTAAATGCCTGCTTAATTCTAATATTTTGCTCAGATGGCAGGGTCTAATTAATGCTCCTAGAGTAATTTCTAAAATGACAAACCAATGGGGTAAGTCAAAGAATAAAGGAACTAGGTCTAGGGGAGATATAAAATGTTAAGGTAATGAGTAGATTGTTTAATATAAAATATTCATCTGTAACTTTATACTTAAATCCTAAAGGCTGCAGATACAGCCCAGTGGTAGAGCACCTCCTGAGCACGTACAAGGCCCTGGATTCAGTCGTCAGCACTACAAGGAAAAAAAGTATTAAAATTTGTAATAAAAAGGCAGTCATACATGGAAACATACCAAAGCAATATCTCCAACTGGACCTTCGTTGACTTTGAGAATTTAAGTAGTTATTATAGAAGCACATATAGAATCAGAGATAGAAGAAAGGGGGGCATGTTCTCAACTCTACAACTAAGACCAAAGCTAGGGGAAACTAAAGATAACTGATTATATTACTAGCAAAAATATTCGAACAAGTAACACAACAAATTCTTGTCCCTTGAGGATAGAAATAAACCTGCAACTATCATAGATTATCAGAGCTAAAGACCTCGATTCTTAAAAGGTTATAAATTAAAAATCTCTCTGATCCTAAAGTGCTAACAGGTTCACAGCAGGAGACTGTCAACACTAGCCTTCTACAATACCTATATACTGTTCGGATGACAGTCTGCCCACCTCTGTCTGCTCAGGCCAACGTCTACAGTACTGTAAGACTCTATTCAGCTAGTTCCAGAACCAGACCCACTACAGATACAGGAGAGTTAGACAGAAGTCTCCCCGGGGGAAAAAAAAATCTTAATTTGAAACAGTAAATTCTAAATTAGTAAATTGAGTCTTTTTAATCATTAAGGACTATAGAGGAAAAAAAAGTCCTAAACCCTTTGTATGTATATGTATACACATTGGCACACACATATGCATACGTATATGTGAGTGTGTGCATACAGCCAGTTACCTACGATGACATTTTGGCCAATGACAGACAACATCACAGTGGTCTCATCAGACTGTAACTGGTCTGGAAAATTCCTATTTGTCCAATTACATCAGAGCTGTCATGACTTTATAACTATTATAACACCTTAGGCACAATGCATTGCTCATTTGTGCAAACAAACCCTCTGTGCTGGCAGCCAGACGACATCAGAGCACACACAATTATATACAGTATATGACACATAGTGATGGTGACAAACTACATTACCAGTTTACTCATTTGCTATACTATACTTTTATCCTTAAAGTATACATATTCTACTAATAAAATTTACACCAAGCATGACGGTTCATGTCTCTAATCCCAGTACGTGGGAGGGCAAAGCAGGAAGACTGCAAGTTCAAAGCCAGACTGGTCTACATGAGTTGAAGGCCATCCTAGGCTACATAGAGAAACCCTATCTAAAATAACTAAGCAAA
Organism: Arvicanthis niloticus; assembly: GCF_011762505.2. Classification (NCBI taxonomy): domain Eukaryota; kingdom Metazoa; phylum Chordata; class Mammalia; order Rodentia; family Muridae; genus Arvicanthis; species Arvicanthis niloticus. The sequence goes on along the minus strand of NC_047663.1, from coordinate 70,173,983 downwards.
GCAAACCAATAAAAACAATTACTATAAAAGTATGGATACATGCATGCAAAGCAATTAGTAAGAAGAGGCCATGGATTTGAAGGAGAGTGGGGAAGAGTGTGTAGGAGGGTTTGGAGAAAGGGAAGGGAGAAATGTTGTAATTAAATTATAACCTCAAATTTTTTTTAAGTTATTGTATGTTGATCAAGAGATCACATAGATTGGTTGACCCAGACCATCTAGGGCTGTGCAAATACAATGATGTTCCTATAAACATGAAAGTGCCTAATGAAGCCTTTTCTAACTGTATCCCCATTGTTAAGTGACACGGCCATATATACATAAAAGTCTTCTATGTGTATATATGAATATAGATGCATACATACATACATACATGTATGTTGTGTAAGGGGCAATTCATAAAGAGCTTTATTGTTAACACACAACAAGTCAAAGTATTCTTTTCCTCTGTAGTGGCTCTTTATGAAAAGGACTGTTCTCTATTACAGCTCACCATTTTAGGGACTGGGGCCCCACAATTCTTCACATTATTAACTACATCAGAGACTATCTTGAAAAGAAAATTTATAACACAGAAGCTCTTAGAAAGAGATGACCCTCTCATGAAACAATGCTTACACTCAAGTTACTCATGTATTTTGTTTTTTAAGTGAGGCCTTTCATACTTTTTCAAGAATTTTTAACATGTTTTGTAACAGTCCTTAAATGGTTGATGTCGGCATTCTTTGTACATCCACTGTCCATGACTTAGTGGCAACTATTTGCTGTACAAGTAAAAAAGTTGACTCTATTTTGATTTGCACTCTACTCACTACTCTTCTGGTTGCTATCTTGGATTAGAGGGATGAATTACAGTTCTCAGGCTCGTCTCCTTTTAGAAATCTCTGATATGGAGTAAGGGACGAGCCATAGATAAAAGGTGCCCCATATTCTTTCCATTTATACAGCCTTTCCTTAAGGTGGACTTTTTTGTGTCTACAAAGGTTTGACCTATAACTATAGGCTTTCCCACACTCCATGCACTTGTAGAGCTTCTCTCCAGTATGGATTCGTTCGTGTTCAGTTAGGAATGAATACTGGCTGAAGGCCTTTCCACACTGATTACACTGATAGGGTTTTTCTCCAGTATGGATCCTCTGATGCCGGTAAAGGTTTGATTTACAGCCAAAGGCTTTGCCACATTCTTCACATGTGTAAAGTTTCTCTCCAGTATGAATCTTCCGATGTTCATTGAAGGAAGAATACTGGTTGAAGGTCTTCCCACATTCGTTGCACTGATATGGTTTCTGTCCAGTATGAATTCTCTGGTGTTCAATAAGGGTAGACACACGTGTAAAGGTTCTCCCACACTGCAAGCACTGGCAAAGCTGTTCTCCAGTATGGAGTCTCTGATGTTCAGCTAGGGATGGAAACTGACTGTAGCCTTTCCCACACTCAGCACATTTATAAGGTTTCTCTCCTGTGTGGATTCTCTGATGTCTATGGAGCTTTGCTCTGCAGTTGAAGGCCTTGTCACACTCAGCACATTTATAGAGCTTTTCCCCAGTGTGAATCCTCTGGTGCACAGTGAGGGTTGAACACTGGCTGAAGGCCTTCCCGCATTCCCGGCAGCGGTAAGGTTTCTCTCCGGTGTGCACCCTCAGGTGTTTGATGAGTGTGGAGCTGCTGCCGAATGCTTTCTCACACTCACTACATTTGTACGGCTTCTCTCCAGTGTGGGTTCTCTGGTGAGCCAGGAGGGAAGACCTGTGGCTGAAGCTTTTCCCACACTCACTGCATTTGTAAGGTTTCTCCCCAGTGTGAATCCTCTTGTGCTCTAGAAGATGAAGACTTTGGCTAAAACCCTTCCCACATTCACTGCAGACATAAGGTTTTTGTCCTGGGTAAATCTGAAAGCTTCTCATTAAATCAAAATCCTGTGGTAAATCTTTCTCTGAAGTGTGATACATACCAGGGTCCCTTTCTATGGGATCACCCTCTTGTGAGCCAAGTGCTTTACTGATGAACAAGGGTTTCCCCAGCTCGGGGCCTGTAGGAGTTTCATCTTCACTGGTGGTTTCCTTGGGTGAAGCTGCCCCTGGCTCATGGGCTTTCTTTTCTTGCTCCTGTGCTGTATCTAGGCTCTCAGATTTCACAAGTTCTCCAAAGCTGATTTTCCAGTAAACACACTTAGTGGATCTATTCTTTATCAGCCTACGAGGTGTTTCTTCAGTAAAAACATCTTGTTTGGGGGGCAATGTTTCTTTTTCTGGCCAAATCTGGAAATCTGAAAAGAATAGGAAGAATTAATTCTTCCTTTGCTAGAAGAGAGACACGGATGCATCAGAAAGCCAATGAGACTGGCAGCAACACATAGAAAAGAAGACTGATGCAGCCTGATCCCAAACACGGACCTGAATCTGGAGGGAGAGCGGGATGATCAGAGGTAAATGGGCTGAGGAGCAGGGTGTGGGGGTAAACTAGACAGAGCAGTGCTGAAGATGAGGAGACTGTAGTTCTAGAGAAAAAGAAATCCAGACAGGGAAGAACAGAGCAGACCACTTAAGGACCTATAGAACATTGTGAAGTGACAAGCTGAGGCTAAGCACTGTGAATCCCTGTTTCCTCATCCCCACTCTGCACTGAACCCTACAGTCATAACTGTAAAGTATTTAAACTGTTTTCCTTAAAATTGGGACTTCACATTCTACTGTAATTTCATCACAGCCTGTGAAAGGGGAAAATAGTCTGTCAAAAAGATGATGTTCGCATCTTAAATATTACAACAGCCCAAACACAACTGTGTTTGATCTAAGTTTAGCACATCAATCACAATGAAAACTACAGAACGGGCCAGCCATGTGCAGCACTCTCCCCTCAGACTGAAAGAATGACATGCTTTCTTGCTGTCTCTCATTCCTTTCCACCTTTCTGTTAGGCAAGAGGAGAAATGACTTGTTCATTTCTTCTGTAAGCTGGCACCAGAAGACTGCATTCTCTTTGTAGGAATCTTATGAAAATCTGTAAGTTTGTGAAGTCAATTTGTCCTAAAGGTCTGAGTATCTATCCCCAACCTCAAGTTTAGCGCATGTTAAGAAACACTGAGCTTTCTTTACTCAATCCATAACTGAAAATGGATTAACATTGTATCGCTCATTTAGATGGCTGCATGTCAACAAGTTATCCACTTAAACAAGAGGTCCTAAGCATCTCCACAGGGTGCATTATTTACAAATCTGTCACTGTTCCACGGCCCCTTCCACGACACACTCAGGTAGACTCCTAAGCTGCCATTTTGCAGTGGCTCACTTACCTAGGCATGTGTCTTCAGGGGCTTCTCTGTCCATGCAGGGATCTTGACCTTTCTGCAGCTTGCCAATCACAGGAGGGATTGAACCCTGGAACCCTGCTCGAGGGAGAGAGAATGGAGTTGGGATGAGTGGCCTGAAGAGCAATTCCAGAGCCACTTCACAAACCACTCACCTGACCTAGAAAGCGGAGAAGTTCAGTCTTACAAGGTGGACACACAGGTTAATCACTTCCCAGGGGACACTAGAGATTTAGCGCATAGCACAAGAAGCAAGGACCAACTCAAAATTTATGCACAGTCCTAGAAATGAACTTCTCCAAGACAGGGTATTCCTAGTGGGTTTTAATATCTAAATGTCTTCTATGAATTTCAGATTCTGAACTGGGATTTAGTCACTGGCCTGAGGCAGAAAACAGACTGAGAGTAGTAGGTTGTAAGGAAGGGCAAAGAAAGACAGAACACAAAGGACATTAGGGAAAAAGTGCACGTTCAATTCCACAGAGATTTGACTTTTCTCTGCAGCATAATGGAATGGAAAACAGAGGACTCTGAACCCAAAGGAGCAGCTTCAAGATATTTTCTACTACACTGTTCATTAGAGAAAACTCTTTCCTGGTGAGGCCAGGTGGCGGGTAGGGATCCCGTGCTTCCACGGCAGACTCTGCCCCAGGGAGCTCCTTACCCAGAGAGGCCAGGTTGCTGTAGTTCTCCAGCATCACCTCACGGTACAGGCTTCTCTGAGAGGGATCCAGGTGCAACCACTCATCCTGGCTGAAGGACACGGCCACATCCCTGAACGTCACAGGCTCCTGGAACAGCAAACCCATTCCTGCTTACCCCAGACCACCATCTTTACCATCTGGATGAAGGTGACACTGGGTATACACCAAGATAAACCACCAAGATAAAACTATCTCAGAATACTATGTATTTGAATCATCTAGTTATGTAATTTTGTGAAAATAGTTATTAACTATTTAAGTAAACAAGTATTTATTGAGAACCCGCTGGAATCAAAGCTGTGGGGATTTGGGCATTAAAATCCCTGACAGTAGGATATAAAATTCAAACCTAGAGGAGCTAGAGAGATGGCTCAGCAGTAAGAGCACTGACTACTCTTCCAGAAGTCCTGAGTTCAATTCCTAGCAACCACATGGTGGCTCACAACCATCTGTAATGGGATCTGATGCCCTCTTCTGATGTGTCTGAAGACAGCGACAGTGTACTCATATACATGAAATAAATAATTTTTAAAAATCCAAACCTAGAATTTTAAAGTGTTCTAAGCAAGCATGGCCTTCTCTCACTCAAAATCTAGGTAAATGAAAAAACAAACAATATAAATCAGAACACATGTAGAGCAGTGTAGGAAAGCTGAGGAAAATACCAACCAAACAGAAAGAAATTCATGGACAGAAAAACCAGTTATGGTTTATTAAGTATGTTAGGGATGGTGGTAGGAACTCTGCGTGGACTATCTTCTTTAAATCTTATGAAAACCCACTAGGGAGGAGGGTACAGTTAAAGCATTTTACAAATGAAAACTAGGTCTAGAATGGTTAAATGAGCTAGGTCAGCAACTTGACTCAGTAGCACTTGCTGCCAAGCCTTGCCAACCTGAGTGTGATCCTCCCTGAGCACACGGTGGAAGAGAGCCAACTCCGAGTTGTCCTCTGACCTCTACACTTGTATTGTGACTCATACACACACAATAAAAAAGTAAATAAAGAAGTTACGTAATCTTCCCGAGAGACTACTGGGAGAAAGTGGTAAAATTTGGTATTGAGTTCAAGTAAACAGACTTCTGAGCTACTACAGATGGGTTTCTATTCAATATGAAAATCAAAAGAACCACAGAATTTGCAAAACTATGTATGTGCCAGAGAGTCATTAATAAAGTAATTTCAGCAGGACAGTGGTGGTACACGCCTTTAATCCCAGCACCTGTGAGGCAGAGGCAAGTGGATCCAGGCCAGCCTGGTCTATACAGTGAGTTCCAGAAGAGCCAGGACTATACAGAGAAACCCTGTCTCAGGTAGGTAGGTAGGTAAGTAGGTAGATAGATAAATAGATAGATAGATAGATAGATAGATAGATAGATAGATAGATAGATAGACAGACAGACAGCAAAGTAGTTTCTGCCAAAAGAAACAGCTCCTAAATATGACAGAGTGCAGAGATTCTACTATAACACATGAAGGTAGTGAGCTCTGGAACAACACTGTGGTGAGTATTTTACTAGAATCCATCAACATGGGGAAGTCACGTCACTTTAGCCTTACACATTTACCATTGGGACTGACTCTGCTTTAAGGAACAATATCAGTACTAGGTAGGGACATTCGCTTGGGTGCTGAATGTAACATTAACTACTTCTAATTAACGGCTCCTGGCACACTGGTTACAGGACCTGTGAATGTGACTTGCATAAAGAAAGCGACTCTGCAATTCTGTTTGCTTTAAGGACTGAGACATGAGCAGACTCTGTAGATGAACATGCAGGTAGGGCTGTAGTGACGATGGTCCTTACTAGAAGACTCAGCTGTAAGAGAAGCCCACGTGATCACAGAAGCTGTGACATAACTAACTGCTAGGCAGTGAAAAGAACAAGGAAGCAGATTTTCCTTCGAGGTATCTAAGGAACCACCCCGTGGACAGCTTAACAATAAAACCATGTAAGACTTCTGACTTCCAGAACTGTGAGACAATCAATTTGTGCTGTTCTAAACTCTGAATCTGTGGTAAATCGATGCACAGATAAAACAATCAACATAGAGGTGTGCAGTGGGATATCTTCCCACTACATTTGTATAAAGCTCAGCGACAGGGCTGTATGAGAGGTAGACGAAGTGAGGAGTCGGAAGGAGAAAGGAGAGGAAGAAGAGGAGTGAGGAGGAGCAAGGAAGGAGAGATGTAGGAGCCATGGAAGACCACACATATATTGAGAGCAGTCCTGGGTAACAAGTTATATCATAAGGTTAGATATTGGGATGCACCTCTAATTGTGTGGGCATCTTGTTAATTGAGCATTACCAAACATATAAAGCCTTTGGATAATCTTTAAGCATTAGAGTCTCATTTCTAGCAGGTACTATGTGGATGGTGGGATGGTGTGGGCTCAGCACAACCTTGTGGAGACCCCGTGGGAGATTGGCAGAGCCATCTCTCATGATGGCATCTCGTGTGTGCCAGGCTGGTGTTTCTGGCTGGCTGTTTCTAGCTGTGGTGTGCCTCTGGCCGCGGAACATGGTGGCAGAGCTAAGCAGAGCCGCCACTCCTTTCATAATACTAACCTCAACAGAGGTGAAAATTTAAGGATAATTAATGTACATATCTATTATAAAGCAATGGATATGCAAATGATAATACACATGTTACATGAAATATGTACAACCATTAAACAAAAATGGGGCAAATTTATACCCCTGGCACCAGACTTTATCTTAATATACAACTGACTCATATGAAAAGGCAAGCTATAAAACAATCTTTTGAAAAGTTTTATACATGTATATATCTATGTAGGGTACACACAAAATACCCAGGACACTTCCCTAATTATTCTTTGGTATTTGTGGATGGGGGGAAAGTAATCTTTCATTAATTTCTTAACATCCTCATAATTTTTCTACATTTGTTCCTTTCTTTCAAATTTGTTTCCAGTGCTGGAGATGAAACCTAGGGCTTCATTCATGTTAAACACATGCTCTGCCCATGAATTGCATACTCAGCCCCTGAGTTATTTCAGGTTACCATTTGGGCTAAACAGAGATCAGTAGCAGAGCACTTGCCTGGTAAACATGAGGCTCTAGGATCAGCCCCAGGTAACCACAAAAACAGTCAGAATCCAACTAAATTTCTAAATCAACTTCAATATTATGCCTTGAAAGTCGGGATGTAAGCTGTCGTCACACACTCATGTGTCTGAACACTCACTTGGTGCCCAGCCGAGAGACTGTATGCTTTTGCAGCTGTGGTCTAGCCAGCAGAAGTGGGTCACTGGGGTAGGTCCTGGAGGTGATACCATTTCTGATTCAGTTAGAGCTTTCTGCTTCCTCACTTATCCAGATGTGAACAAGCTGTAATAAACATTACCACTGTCCTAGTCCAATCTGCTTCAGTGTTCCTTTTCCTGCCATAACGGACTGTAGTCCCTAAAACCATGAGCCAATAAATTCTCCCTCTTTTAAGTTGCTTCTGTCAGAAATTTTGTCCTAGCAACAAGAAGAGCAGCTAATATATACTTTGAATTATCACCGGTTTCTAAGAATTATAGCATACATCATTATTTCTTCTCTACAGCAAACATTGTTTCACAGAACACCAGAAGAAACCTACAAGTATACAGGACATTATCATCTCTTGTTTATGCTATGGCTGCTGGATGTTCCCAGTTGGTACAGTTTCTGAGACTGTACAAAGCATACTCCTGTACAGCTTTGTTTAAAGGCAAAGGGGACAGCACAGCAAGACTGAACAAGGATCTTCCTTAATAGTACACCAGGCCTCGCTCCAGTACTCCTGGATCTGTGGACAGGATCATAGTGTACCCCTGGATCTGTGGACAGGATCGTAGTGTACCCCTGGATCTGTGGACAGGATCATAGTGTACCCCTGGATCTGTGGACAGGATCGTAGTGTACCCCTGGATCTGTGGACAGGATCATAGTGTACCCCTGGATCTGTGGACAGGATCGTAGTGTACCCCTGGATCTGTGGACAGGATCATAGTGTACCCCTGGATCTGTGGACAGGATCGTAGTTTGGGAGCCCTCTAAAGAGGCCCTCACACCTACACAGAAACTTTGCTAATGCTCTACCCTGAATGCCCAGCCAGCACAGTCTCCTTCTTAGCTACCATTAGCCCTTGTTCTGCTGCCAACAAACAAGCTGAATCCCCTTCTGTCTGGGAATGCCTCTGTTTTGCCTCCATTCTTGAAGACTGTCTTCACTGGATACAGACTAGTTTCTTTCCACATATGAAACATCATTTGACTTTTTCTGAACTCTGTTGATTCTGATGAAAAGCCAATGGTTATCATTTCTGTGTAATATTTTTTGGTCTGTTTTCAAAGTTTTGATTTTTTTTTTTTGTAATTTGTCTATGACTTTTCAGCTCAATATGATGAACAGCAGCCATGAGAGGCCATCACCACAAATCACAGTTACTCTAAGTGAGATATGCTGTGTATATAAATGCTTAATAGACTGGTTTACACACGCATATACACACATGCCTGTAAACATGCAGTTGCGTGCACACACACACACACATACACACTCAGTATCTCCATAATTTGGATATACTGTATTAATCAAAACATTAAGTTACTTGCTACTGTGTACTCTAACATTGTTACTAGAAAGCTTTAGACACATGAACTACATGCGTGGTTCACACATTACACGACAGTGACATGTGACTCTTATGAAAACCTCTTTCTCACAAAACTCTGCCTCAATACAATTCAACTGCACAATACATTTCACTACTCAGACTCTGTAAATTATGTAACCGCATCCCTATGGATGAAAATGTATGTCTTTATTTTTCACTTGCATTTGCTGTATGCATATGCATGTATTTCGACTTGTGCATGTGTGCAGGGGTCAGAGACAGGTGTGGGTCTCGTGCTCTATTGCTCTCTGCCTTACTTTTTGAGATAGAACCTCTTAACTGAACCTGGAAATGGCTCCCCGGTGGTCTTTTGGGGTTCACAAACGGTTCCTGACACAAGAAGAGACCACTGAGGATGAACCATCCTGCTCGGCTGGCTTTAGGCCCCATCTCCCAGTCCTCTGGTAAGACTACAAAGGTAAACATCAGCTCTGCCACTCCTCAGGATTTAAATTACACAATGAAAAAGGGGGAAATCCTCTGGCTTTACTAAGACTCGTTAATAGAGTTCCTTCTTCTGGTGAAGAGAATAGATGTTCTACCTCTGGACGGAGACCTGACAAGTCTAAGCTAGCCTGAAGCTAGCTAAGTAGCTTTACAAACTACTGTGTCCTTCCTTTAAAAGTTAATTCAGGAGCTGGGGGGATGGTTCAGCACTGGCTGCTCTTTCACAGGATCTAGTTTCAATTCCCAGTATACAGTATCTCACAACCATGTATAACTCCAGCTCCAGGGATACGGCAAACTCTTCTGGCCTCCACAGGCATCTGGCGCACACAGTGCACAGACATACATGCAGGCAAAGCATCCAAACACATAAAATAGAAATAATAATTTTTCAAAAAATTTAAAGAGTTAGTTAAGCTGGGCCTGTCAATCACCTGACTAGAGTTTGCCTCTATCCACTTCTCACCCCCAAAATCTGATTCACTTGAAGACATGCTAAAGACTAATTATCTCTTAATGAAATAACGTACTCAGCCTTCCCAGAAGACTTTGGGCAGTGTCTTGTAGGTTTGCATCATGCACCACCTTGGAGCTTGCCCAATTTTCAGAGTTATTTTGAAAACTCTAACTTTTCCTTTTAATTTTTTTTTCTTTTTGGCCAAAATCCTAAACATGCTTTCCTTGGCATTCTGGAGTTTCTTACCCATTCTCTGAAGCCGCCTCCCCTACCATACAACTGTTTGTTGTAGAGAGAATATCTTTTGTCTGAATGGATATAGTATCTGTCAGTAAGTCTGATGGCCTATGGCTTAGGCAGGAAATAGAAAGTGTGACATCCGGGAGGAGAGAGAATTCTGGGATAGAGCCAGGCAAGAGATCGATCCACTTGGGAAGATGTGAGGAGGTGGATACATGGTACCAGGTGGCAGAATATAGGTTAAAATAATTGGGTTATTTCAGTTATGATGTAGTCAGAGAAGAGCCTAGCTATATGGCCAAGGTATTTGTAAATATATTTTGAGTCTCAGTCTTATTTCTGAGAGCATGGGGCTGGGAGGAAGACCCAGATCTAACGTCTACAGCTTGCGTATCATGCAGCCTGCTGACCTCTACTGCTGAACCTGCCTTTCTTGGACCCTATCTCACCCCTCCTGGCAGCTGCCAAGACTTACAACTTGCCTGCCCTGTTATTTTTCTCAAACTCTAATAACATTTTCTTAACACTTCCTTCTGAGTACATTTTTAGATTCTTTTACTACTGAAATTAAGAACCCAAAAGAAAGGACCAAGTTTCCCTGGCAAACGAAGGCCACAGAAGACATTTTAAATTATGTCTTATGTCTATATGGATATATCGATAATAAATTTTTATGGATGTATAATAATTTAATTATAATAATTAATAAATTTGTATGGATGTATCAGTAATAAATCTAATGGCCTCTAGCTTAGGGAATAGGAAGTGGGACAACAGGGAGAAGAGATAATTCTGGGATGAAGCCAGAGGAGGGATCCAATGGTAGAGACCCTCATTCCTCTCTCTTTGGCTAACAAAATGGGGTAGACATTCCATCTAAAGGATTCCCCATTTAAAAAAGAAAGCACCTGGGATGTTTTATGAGATGGTCATTATAGGCTATCATCTGTTGTAGACCTGGCAGAATCCTTTGATAAGTGTAAGGAGGGAGGCTTTTGTATCTTTTCCTTGTGGGTCAACTTCAATCTGGAGTTTGCATACCCCTATTAAATGCTAATTTTGCAAGAGAGAAAAGTGACAGAGGCAAAAAAATGGAAGCACATCCACATCTGAGTCAGAAAGCATTTACACAAAGACAAGCTTCACTTACTGCGCCTCGGGCAGACAGCAAATCCACAGCCATTTCCCTTCTTAGTTTTCCTGCCAAAGGAGAGCTGAGTGCTGACCAAGTATGCCTGGAAAGAAAAAAGATGTAGTAAGGAATTCTGGTAAAAAGGGAAGGCTTAGAGCCAGGAGGGTAAAGCCACCCACAAAGGGGCTCTAGAGAGGTGGCTGGGTGATTAAAATTGCTTCCCTTGTTCGAAGAGAAGTTTGACTATCAACACCCACACTGGGCTATCCACAGCTACTTGTAACTCCAAGGAATCCAACATCCTCTCTGACCTCCTTAGGTACTATGTGCTCACAGGCGCACACACATATACATACACACATAAAAATAAAGTTTTAAAACCCACCCATAATGGTACCAAATGATAAGAACGCTGACCAAGCCAAACTGTCAAAACTATATCCCTTCTGTACATTAATCATACTTCTACTTTCTTACACGGATCCCTCCACAGCCATCTACAGGCCTGTTAGCACCTTGTACAAACATCGTGGCAATGTCAAAAGGTTGGATATGACTGATTTAAAATACAAAGGATAACGTGTCCAAGTTCTCTGCAAATGCTGTGTCTGTCTACCTCAAGAACTTGAGTGTTAGCTGTTTGGGAATTCTTGGAACCAGTCCTCTGCAGCAGAGGTGGGGCTGTGCTGTCGACGTGGCTGAGGTGGACAGCCAGGGAGTTCACAGCCTGCCCAAAGTGACAAGACATAGCAAGCAGTACAGATGGGAAGAAAATTCTGCTTCCAGTCCAAGGCTCCGATCAAGACTCAGCGAATGCTCCGGCCACAATGTGCCTTGGATTCTTCATTTGCATCACAGGCACAATGAAGGGCCAAGGGGCCTGTAACTTGGTACTAGATGCGCTAATTCATTAAGTTAGAGTAGACTGCTAGGTATCGGCTGTTGATTTTAAGATCTGCATCGCTAAGATGCTACAGAAGATGCACAGGCCTCCGGCTCCGCAGTCTGGGCCCAGGTGCGCCCCGTGGCGGGCCGAGACTACTGAAGGGTCCCCGAGCCGAGGCCGCAAAGCAGTAGCCAGGCCGCGCCGGGCCCGCCGGGAAGCCCACCGCCCGCTACGCCCCGCCCGCCCCCTTCGCCCCACTCACGGACGCCGGTGCTCGCTCCCGCTGCTCTCAGCACGAGCAGTTTCGAGGATATCGGCCCCAGACACGCTCTCCCGGGACAGTCAGGATCACCTCGGCCAGGAGCCCCCCAAAACGCCGCGAGCAGCCCCGCCACCGGGAGAAGCCCCAGAGAACTACTACTCCCGGCATGCCTCAGCTCCTTTCTGACTACACCTCCCAGAAGGCATCGGGACCGAGCCAGCTCTGAAAGTGAATCCAGTTGTAGTAGTGCACTGCAAACCCAGCAAACCTGTCCCGGCTCTCTTAGTCCTCAGACTTGTTTGCTAGGAGGGTGAAGTGATGTGATAGGACAAAACCGGAATTTAGGGTTTAGGAACGAGGTACCTATAGGTACCAGGCCAGCCTGATTGACTATATATGGTGTTGCAGGACAGCCAGGACTACATAGCGAGACTAAAACCCAAAACAAACAAAACAAACAGAAACACTCTAGGAGAAGCTGGTGTAGCCCACATCACTAATCATGGTAATTTAAATTATTTTACCATATACAATACACAGAGAACAATGTGACATGGGCCTTGATATGCAGCCCAGGATGGCTTCAGAAAGCAAAAGGATTAGAAAATAAAAGTAATTGATTGAATGCCTTTTGATTATTTTTTTTAAATCCAGCTAGCCGCTGAATTCTAAGATCAATTGCCATTTGGTTAGAACAGTAATGGACCTTCAGAGATCCTGCCTATCCCTAACCTCTAGGGGGGGTTTTGTTGTTGTTTTGTTTTTTTTTCTTTGCTTGTTTAAAAGAAATATATAACCTTAACTCTCTCAAGTATCTTTCTGCTCTGTAAAAATCAGCCTGAAGAACAACAAAAACTCAGCAGTGAAGGTGTTAAATAGAGCTACCCCCCACCCCCATGGCTGAACTTAGGCTCTCTCAGAAGTCATAGTCTGTTGAGTGAAAATCCCAGTTCCAGGCCTGTGTTGTCTCTCTTAGTATCATTGACCATAGAGGCCCCTATATCCTCATATTCTAGAAAAGCAGTTTTATCTGTTTTTGTTGTTGTTGTTTTTGTTTGTTTCCAGAACTAAATGAAAGTCCCTGTTGCTGGAGAGATCACATACTTTAGTTGCAGAATGTGGAGCATGGAGAAATCAGGTTTGGCCTGAGGTGGAAGATACCTCCATGCTAGCTCACTTGCAAGTGCTCAAAAGCACTGTGCAGGCTCCTGGGGTAGAGTGGAGGCCAACAGTCTTGTTCAGCTACGAACACAGTATGGGTACAGCCAGGAGTTTCCATTTTCATTTAAAGCCTGCTCCACAGGAGAAAACTTGTATTTTCCAGGGCAAAACCTGTGGCTGGGGAGATCCTAGTCCCCAGTAGGGGAAACTACTGCAATTACTTTGTTTAATAAGTATCATATACCTTCGAAACACTTGTGATTATCGGAATACATTACCACGGTTATTAACACTGGTTGTGGGAGAAAACTTTTTTAAGTGTGTGTATACTCACATGCCCATGAAGGCCAAAAGCTGTGGATTCTCTGGAGCTGAAGCTACAGGAAGTTAGGAATCACCCAACATGGGTGCTAGCGATTGAACTAGGGCCTTTTGCAAGAGTAGTACTATATCCTGACTTTTGGCTACTTTGTCCATTCTTTTTTTCTCCCACCTTCTCCACCCTTATCCCTTCCAAACCCCCAACACTAAGTAGGAGAGAAAAGGCTAGAGGGGAAAAGGGGTGTGAATATCCTTAGACACCTTCCCGCTGATGAGGAGCTTTGAGTTCCTTAGGGCAATTTTGATTGTTGTAGTCAGGATATCTCCAACCAGAAACCAGCAAACAGCAAGAGGGCATGAGCTGCCACACCCCTCTCAAGGGCTCTTGCATTTATATACCCTCTTAAGAGTCCCCAGAATTCCAACCACCATACACTGGCAGAAACTATCTGCACCTGCAAAATCATGCCCCTGCCAGAGCATGAGGCAAATCATAGTCTGCTGCTGTGGACTATCTGAAGCAGATATGAAGCCATATCCCACGCCTGGGATTCAAACAAAAGCATATTCCCCAAACATTTCTATATTTTAAAAGAAACCAAAATTCTCACTACATAGTAAACTGTTTTAACCATGGGATTGCAATCTCCCCTGACCTGGGAAACACCCCTCCCCAGTGGGAGGTAGCTGTTGTGGGTCACAGTTGGTCTTGGTACTAAGAATACCAACTGTTGCTGTGGCATAGTGACCCAGTGCTCAGCCATGAATGGAAGAAAACAATCAGACATCTATATTACGCTAAGGCACTGGGAATGTTGCAGAAGAGGAAGAAAGGAGAGGGTGCTGTTCTATGCTTTGAATTTACCTTGAATGGAAACAGGAAAAAGATGACTCGCAAGTCTCAGGAAGCTTTAAATATTTCACAGGCTTAAGAAGCTGACTCTAGAAGTTTATATATAAACAGTGCACGATTGCTACAGGGAGCACAGTGCTACACTCTGACATAATTTCTCATTTCTAATGAAGTGTGTGTGTGTGTGTGTGTGTGTGTGTGTGTGTGTGTGTAAGTAAGTAAGTAAGTAAAATTTCAAAAGCATTTGTCTGAGGAATCTTTACCTCACAATTTAATACAGCAAAGGTAATTACTCTCTGAGAAAAACAAGTGGAGACACCATGTATTTTGTGCCTTAAAGCGCTTTCAGGTCTGAACCAGAGGTGGGAAATTGTGGGAAGATAATGCAAGGGATAATACACCTGCATACTCAGGGTGTTTTTCTTCTTAGCTTAGTGAAATTGTTGGGCTGACCTTCCTCAAATTATATTAAGGTTTGTCTCTGTATTTTTAATTGCCAATTCTGTACAGGCAGACAACTAAGTGCTGGTAGGATTTTGACATTGTCATTTTTATGCCCATTACTGGATTTTCTACATTGTAAATGTTCACCCTTCTCCACCTATCTAAAGCAACCTAAGAGATGTATCAGGTATTGTCATGTGGTGGATTGGCTGTGATAAAGATCTGATGGCCAATAGCTGGGGCAAGAAGCATGAAGGCGGAACTTCCAGTCAGAGAGAGTAACACAGGTGAGGCAAGAAGGGAGAGAGATTCAGAAATAGACAGAGACTGGAGAGAGATGGGGGGGTAAAGAACTAGCTCTGTGGCTGTTCTCAAGCTAGTATAATTGGGTTAAGTTTAAGCTGCATCTGGGAGACTGCCTCAGCAAAAGACCTAAGCTTTAAATTATACTGGAAATCTTCATGTTGCTGGCAGGACCAAGAAAATCCAGCAATAGAGAAAGGGAAATGAACCAAAAATTTTAACAACAAACAAGAACTTGTTTCCAGAGTATTAAGAAGCAAACTTTAGTGA
Organism: Arvicanthis niloticus; assembly: GCF_011762505.2. NCBI lineage: Eukaryota > Metazoa > Chordata > Mammalia > Rodentia > Muridae > Arvicanthis > Arvicanthis niloticus. The sequence continues at coordinate 70,158,520 of NC_047663.1, read as the reverse complement.
CCATGAGGCAGCTTTGAGTTACCTATGTAGACTTCTTTTCTCATTTTTTAAAATTCAGCTATTTTGCATTCACATTCAAAGGCATTGTCCAACATAGATCCTAGACTGGTCTGAAGTATGCACTTTTACCTAAATCAGCAGGTCCCTAGTGATGTTTTTAAAAAGCTGGTGGCTATTAAGTCTGCATCACTAGAAAGAAAATATTAATCCTTCAATCTCAGTGTCAATTCTCCTGTGCCAGTAAAGCTTCAGAACTCGTGGGAAAGATTCTATTTATGTTTTCCAAACACTCACAAGTTTATACTGTATCACAGACGCCTGATGTTTGTTGAAACCTAACTTCATGCTCACCCCCAACTGACTACCACTCATCACTCTCCAGATGAATTCTGTTACAGCCATTATGGAGTGAATGTCTCAAGGCAGATTTACCACATGCATTTTACTTATATGGTTTTTCTCAATAATGTGTCTTCCGGTGGTTGGCAAGAGATGAGCTCTGAATGAATGCTTTCCCACATGCTTTGCATTCATAAGGCTTTTCTCCTGTATGAATCCTCGTGTGTGTCATAAGTGACGAACTCTGTCTGAAGGCTTTCCCACAAACTTTACAGTTAAACGGTTTCTCTCCGGTGTGAATTCTCTGATGCTGAGTAAGGGCTGAGCTTTGGTTGAAGGCTTTTTCACAGTCATTGCATTTATAAGGTTTCTCACCAGTGTGGATTTTTCTATGAGTATTGACTGCAGAGTGGGAACTAAAAGCTTTCCCACATTCTTTACAGTGATAAGGTTTCTCTCCTGTGTGGATTCTGTGGTGAATGTTAAGCCGTGAGATCCAGGAAAAGGCCTTCCCGCACTCGTCACACTTGTATGGCTTTTCTCCAGTGTGGATTCTTTGATGATGGATAAGTGCTGAGGTTTGGCTGAAGGCTTTCCCACATTCCTTGCATGCATATGGTTTCTCTCCAGTGTGAATCCTCTGATGTATAATCAGGGCTGAGTGGTAACTGAACACTTTGCCACACACATTACAGTGAAAGGGCTTCTCTCCGGTATGAATGCGGTGGTGTCTGCTCAGCCGTGATATTGACGTAAAGGCTTTCCCACACTGGCTACATTCATATGGTTTCTCCCCAGTGTGAATTCTATGATGCTGAATGAGAGATGAGCACTGGCTAAAGGCTCTCCCACACTCGTTACACTTGTAAGGCTTTTCTCCAGTGTGGATCCGTTGGTGATTATTAAGGGATGAACTGCCTTTGAAGGCTTTGCCACACTCATGACATTTATAGGGTCTCTCTCCAGTGTGCATCCTCTGATGCCCAGTGAGAGAGGTGGTGAAGCTGAAGGCCTTCCCACATTCACTACAGATGTATGGCTTTTCTCCAGTGTGGACTCTCAGGTGCTGTGTCAGGGACGAACTTTGGCTGAAGGCCTTCCGACACTCCTTACATTTGTAGAGCTTGTCTCCAGTATGAATCCTCTGATGTTTGCTCAGGGAAGAACTGTGGAGAAAGACTTTCCCACAGATGTTACATGTATAAATCTTGCGCACTGTGTTGAATCCCAGTTGTTTGAACAGAACTGAGTACTGGTGGGAGCGGGGCTTTCTTCCTCTGAAGACAACTCCAGGTTTCCTAGGAAACAGAGGATTTCTCACAAGTTCGATCCCTGGAAAGCTCCTCTCTTGTATATAGTCTCTTCCAACAGAAAGCAGCTTTTCGCTGAAAGGGTTTTTCTCGTTGCCTGGTTGCTCCTCTAACTGTTCCTTATTCACACACATTTTCCCCAAAATGAAGTCAAAAAAGCCATCCACTCTCTGGTTTTTCAAGACTTCCTTATTTTCTTCTTTGGAAACTATGGGTTCAAACAAACGCTTCCATCCTAAATTAAACAAAATGTAAGCAACTCTTGCACAGAGAATAAAAGAAAATGATATAAAAATACATGACACAGTTAGCAAATCCAAACTCAAAATCTTAGGGAAGGTTAGGACAAGGACAAAAAATAGAGGAGGGTAGACATGCCTGAAGGAAAAGGTCTAAAGAAACGTGTGTGTGTGTGTGTGTGTGTGTGTGTGTGTGTGTGCGCCTGTGTCTCTCTCTGGGTGTATGTGTGTGTCTGTGTCTGTGTGTGGACCTGTGTGCCTCTCTCTGTGTGACTGTGTGTCTCTGTGTATGTGTGTGTGCACCTGTGTGTCTCTGTGCGTGTGTGTGTCAGTGTGTGTATGTGTATGTGTCTGTGTGTATGTGCCTGCATCTCTCTCTGGGTGTGTGTATGTGTGTGTGTGTGCCTGTGTGTCTCTGTGTATGTGTGTGCGTGCCTGTGTGCCTATGTGTGTGTGAAGGTGGGTTGAGGAACTCAGATGGCAGCTCTAACAGTAGGAAGGGGTGCCAGTCTTGATTTAGCAACAAAGCGTGAGGTATTTCTGAGCACAGCTTATGTTACTATTCAACTTCATCACCCAGGTCAGGGGTCAGTATACTCAGGTAAATCCCAAAAGAAAGCTGCAGGGAGGAAGAAGAGGAAGGGAAGGAAAAGGAGAGGAGGAGCCCCTGCCCCAAGAACTCTGTGAAACAGTGTCAGTCTCAACAGTGCTACTCTGGCCCTTGTCAGAGTGCTAATGTTGTAATGAGCCTTCCCTCAATAGACCTCGCAAAGGCCAGTGCTCTGTGAATTACAGGGAAGAGCCAGGCAAGAGCAAACTTTCCATTCAACAGCCATGTAACCAAATTCCCAAAGAGGTAACTATGGCCTTATGAGAAGCATATAAGAACAAACAAAACCAAAGCAATGTGTAGTGAAGGTAACTCTACTGATATTTAAACTGAGTGGTAGGAAGATGAATTGAAGATAAAATCTAGGCCCAGGATGGCTGGATGGATCATGCTGCCTTCAACAACTTAGTTCAATCTTAGACTCAAGTGGTAGAAGGAAAGCGTTGGCTCCTGGAAGCTGTCCTCAGCTCCACACTCATTTGAGCTCATGCCCAAACTTCCGCCCTGCACAAAATAAATAAATTAATGTAAAAAAATGATAAAATCTAAATAAGAGCCAGGATAGTAGGGATACACTATAAGAAATTAATATATTTTATAAAAGAGCTTTCATCCTCTTGATTACAAAAGAAGTTGCTGATATAGAAAAACTGAGAAACAGAATCAGACAGAGGGCTTGTTATCAACACAAAATTGCTCAAAGACAGTAGAATGGAGCCAAGTGTGGACACTACTGATAGGGAAAAAGAAATCTAATGTCAGAATTCTACTGTAAAACCTATGTCTAAAGGAGAGGAGAAAGAACTTAAGATTGTGTGTGTGTGTGTGTGTGTATGTGTGTGTGTGTGTGTGTGTGTGTGTGTGCTTGTGTGTGTGTGTGTGTGTGTGTGTGTGTGTGTGTGTGTGTGTTTCATTCTTGAATCCAAAACATTTGGGCAGGTAGCAAGGAGCTTGCAGGAACCTGCTACTGGAGAGATTAGCCAACTACCACTTCAAAGCCCTTTGTTAGGGACACACACAGACACAGTGACAGACAAATTCATAAGAGAGCATTCCAGCAGGCAGAGATTTAGAACAGTAGAAGGATCAAGAATGATAAACATTCAACATACATCACATGGCAGCACATGCTTTCAAATGACAAGAGGCGCTTGTCAAAGTATAACTCGTTCTTGGACAATTCACCTCTCCCTCTGAACCCGATGTGTCCAGGCATGTAGGAAGTGCCAGGTTGAAGTCCCCCTCCCTCTGCCACTTACTGAGGTATACACCTTGAAACAGTCCACTTTCTACCATCTGGAAGTCTTCTGCTTGCTCTAACTGAAAGATGACCTTTGGCTTGGAGAACAGAATCCCTGTTCACGAACAAGAAGACATGAGTGGCCATACTGGCACAGAGATCCAGCCCAAGTAGACCATAAGGTAGGGGTACCATGCACAGGAGGAGAAACTTTGTTTAGAAAGCAGCCTAAAACTGGGCACCTAGAGGATGTCCAGAAAAGCCTCAGGATCTGAGTCAGGCTCTGGCTCAGTGCTCCTCTTGGTGGGATATCTTAGGGGACCCATAGCAACAGGAAAAACACAAAAGAAGGTACCCTTTGTCAACTCAGCTGTGTTCAGACTTCTCAGACTAGCCCAGGGAAAGAGCACCCATTACTGAGCCCACCCACAGACCCGGCCTAGCCAAACCCTGCATGTGTCCTCCCAGGTGGCAGGTGGGGATCACGTGCTTCCACGGCAGACTCTATGCCCCAGAAAGCTCCTTACCCAGAGAGGCCAGGTTGCTGTAGTTCTCCAGCATCACCTCACGGTACACGCTTCTCTGAGAGGGATCCCGGTGCAACCACTCATCCTGGCTGAAGGACACGGCCACATCCCTGAATGTCACAGGCTCCTGGAACAGCAAACCCATCCCTGCTTACCCCAGACTGTGCTCACAAATAGCATGACTGAGAAGCAATCCTGTGAGGATACTGAGTGTATCAAACCAAGCAAGTACTTCTGGACATCACTTTCACTCTCCAGCATAAATTCATGTAGACAGTAGGTGACACTGTGCCCTCCGAAAGCTCAAATACAGCATCTTTGGCTTGCATCATGCAGAACTGTGCATGGGAACAAGTCTAAATAAACAAAACTTGAACTTATCAGTTCCTGTGCTCTGCTTCTGCATTCATCCTATGTAACCTTTTCTTTCTGTTCCTTTGGATGTAGCCCAGAATCACTTCTAAAGATTAGGAGGAAGTTAGATATGCGTGCGAAGGTAGGGGCTGGTATAGGGACAACATTCTATTGTTTAAGCTCAGGATACTGGAACCAACGAGCATTAATGAGACAAGTGATGATGAGACCAGTCCTATAATCAGGTCATGAGACCTCAAGTAGGCTAACATATCAGTGAGAGGTAAACTTTTCACTAGTCAAAAGGTTTACGTGGAAAACGATATTAAAAACTGTACTGATCTGGAGGTCAGGCCTCTATCCCCGCCTTGGCAAGATTAGAATCGCCACAGCCCATCTATACTTGGAGAAGGGAGGAGATGTCAGGGGCAGCCCTGCTTATACACTGAAGGCCTAAAATCAGCCATAAGCCTAAAATCAGCAATAGGCCTGACATACATGCCTGCTAATACAAAGTCTTGGGTCTCTATGGAAAAACACTGAAACAGATGGCTATAAGCTATTGTAAACAGGCAGCTTTTGTTGAAATCTACCAGCCTGAGTAGTCATAGACCTTGTAAATAGGCAGCCTTGGTGGATAGTACCAAATTAGATAAGGATAAGTGAATCATAGGCAGAGTCATAGTGACCTGACCCCTGAACCTTCACCCAGCTGATACCCTGTTCTGAAAGATATCTGTGCTCCCCCTGAACACCTATGCTCTTGTGCCATCCCCTTCCCCACATCCTGCATTTTCGTGTTTATAACCCCTGTGTTAAAAAGTAAAAATTATGATTTGATAATAATAGAAAAAAAAAAGAAAAAAAAAAAGAAATAACACACAGTGTCCCCCTGGCTCAACTGACTTAGCTTCTGACAATCCACTTTTTTGTTCTCAGAAATACTTTGAATTATAAAATGTTATTGTAGTTCTTGTTAGTATGCTGGGTAAAATAATTTTTATTGATTTCATTTTAAACTTCAAAGTTTGTAGTGAGTTAAAATGTCCTTCAACATAATTATAGGTCATATTTATTTTCATATTGTAAAATGCTAGTTAATCTGTTGAACATTTTAAAAAACTGGATTCCTTTTTGAGAATTTCATATATGAGCACTGTATTTACATAATTTTTCCCTTTCTCTCCTTCCTCCCACTCTTCCCAACCCCCCACACTTTTCAAATACATCTTATTATCTAATTATTGTTCATATATGTATGTATATATGTATACATGTATAAGTATATATGTATATACAAATACTGATAAATAAAGTGTTTTGTGTTAAAAAAAAAAAAAAAAACTGTACTGATACCCGATGGCCTGATTCCATCTCCTCTGCCTGTACAAGGAAGCTTCTCCTCTGATAAAGCCTTGCTTACGGAGGTTCTTTGTATGTCTTGTTGAAATCTTCTCCATGAGGATGCAAGAACCAGGGGACTAGACAACAGCCTCAGCTCAATAAGACGGGGTGAGGGAGGGCAGTTAACTCCTGGGCAACGGCTGCTAACTGATTCCTGGTGACACTACTTGGAAGCTGGCCTGAGGCATAGAAAAAGTGCCTTCCTTCAGGAGTTAGGGCTTCATCTTGTAGCAGCTTCTGTTCCCCCTTAGCCTCTAAAGCCCAGAGAAGCTCAGGAAAGGATGGAATAAATCTGCCCCCCACCCTGCAGCCCAAAGGCAGCTCAAAAAAGAAATGGCCTTTACTCACCTGAACCTGGGCTGGCAGCAACCTCTTGGTCATTTCTCTCCCTCTGTAGCTCCTCCTGAGAAGACACCTGAGGCAGAGAAAGAAGCTGTGAGGTCTACTCATCCTGGCTGCTCTGCAGTCCTCACTGGGCCAGACCAGGCTGGGAAACACCTGCTGAGCTTATGTGCAACCCAACCTCCCTGGGCCAAGGGAACCTGGGCATGTGTACCAAAGCCAGACGTGGGCGACAAGCACGTTACTTTTATTAGCGGGCCTGTGACCTTTTTGCTAGAGATTATGAATAAAGATGAACTGAACTAAGCAGTCACAGCTATGAAGTTCATTAGCGAGGTAACGCACACCATTGTGTGCAACTCATGGAGGTAAGAGAAAAGCACAAATATTCCACATATCTGCACTTCAACATTGCAAGAGAAAGAATGCATGTCCTTTTCAGATTCCACTAACTAGAAATTAGTCCACTCTTCCTCATGGGCCTTTGCCTCTGGTCAAAAGAATGTCATTCAAATTAACAAGAACACACACACACACACACACACACACACACACACACACACTATCTCGAGGAACAGCATCACTAGCCAGAACTCAATTTAAATTTTAGAGAAAAGGGGCTGGAGGTACAGCTCCTGTAGAGCACAAGATATTAACTCGTTCTGGGCTCCATGCCCAGCATCCTTTTGCTTCTGTCCAACAGTAAAACCTTAGAGCATAGGTACAAAAAAAAACAAACAGAACCCCCCCTCCCCCAAACAAACAAACCAACAAGAAACACGATTTGTGGAATTCACTGTAAGACACTGTCCAGTACCGAAGACTGACAGAAATGAAGAAACAAAGTTTCAGCTCTCAAATGGAAAGGCTGCAGGCGATCTGCTCAAGGCCGATCTGACTCCCTAACCTGAAGCCGGAGGCTTCCTTGACCGCTGCTCGGGCCGCGGGACCCGGAATCAGGGCCCGAGGCCGGCACCTGCCGCCGAGGCCTCTGCGCACTCCCACCAGGATTGCAGCCCTGCCCCGCAAGCTCCCGGCCACGCCAATTTCTGCCAGAAAACCCAATAAGCACAATGCTCCGAAGCTAGTGCGAATAGGTTCAACTGAGCGTGCGCGCGAGCCACCTGGCTTTCATTGTGGACTACACTTCCCAGAAAGCACTGCGACACCCCACCCTCCCACCCCGGACCATCTGGAGAGGGCGACCCCGCCTGAAGGCTGAGAGTCTGCTTTTCAGTTGCCACGAGCTTTCAGGCTTTTTTTGTACAGGCTTCATTCATAATTACAATGACAATACTACTAAAGAGGGAAAAGTGAGTGTGCATTAAAAATGTAGAAGAATAAGGCGCTGGCTGCTTAGTTTCAGATACTGTCCTCTTTAATTTTTTAATAGAAAATTATGCTTTTTCTAGGCTACAAAAGATACATTATACAATTTTTCATTGCTGGATCATACTTCAATATTAAAAAATAAACTGTCATATTATTACTGCCACGGGCAGCTCAGATTTTCAGGGAAAGCAAAAAGGTAGAAATACTATTTATTCATTATTTGAGTTGGAAGTGTATAGCTGTTTACAAAATTTTATCCCTGTCTTTGTCCAGGTTCTGAAGAATGACAACATGGCCTCAATTAGATCCAAATTATGTTCTCTAGGTAGCAATTAACACAACTCCTTAAGGAAGTCTCAGGGGACGGGGCACAAGATAAGACCGGTGCCTGAAAGGAAGTCAGCAAAAGGTCATACATATCCCAGTGTCCCAGGAGCCAACTTGAAGGGCTTCTGCTGAACCAAGGTGGGAGAATTTCATCATTAGAAGACTCTGCAAAGGTCTGAAAGTCACCAAATGCTGTAAGATTCTATCTTGCTTCTATTCCTGTCAAAATGTACCCGAAGGAATGGAACTACCCCCTCCAAAAACAAAACAAAACAAAACAAAACAAAACAAAACAACAACAACAACAACAAAACAACCCGCCAAATCACCAAGAGACAAAGCATTCAATACACATGCTAAAACATACCACTTTAGTTTACGGATTATTTTGACTCCACACTAGGTATGGTACTTTCTGTAGGCTTTTAGTCGATAGTTTTGTCAAGCTAAAGATCCCCAGATGGCTAAACTTTTAAATCATGAATGAAGTAGATATTACCAAATTGCTTTTACAGCATCCATTTAGATAATCATGTTTTTGCCTTTAATCTGTTAATGTAGTGAATTACAGAAATACATTTCCTAAATCATTACATTCCCCAAATCGTTAATCTGCTAAAGTACATCTCTGGGTCAAACATGACAGATTTGTCTCTGTCAGGTTGTAAATGTTGGACTGGCTCTTTCTGTCCCTCTGCTTCTTGGTTTGTCCTAAACATTAATTTTATTTTTTATTTTACCTATAATTAATTTCACTATGTGTGTTGTCATTTTCTCCTATTCTGTGATATTTTGTTAACAGAGAAATTCCTTTGTAACAGTTGAGTTTCACGGGTTAGTTTGTTGTTCCCTGGAAGGCTTCACATGAATACTTTCTATTCTGAGTGAGATGAATGACATGGCAGCATCAACTGGCCTGGCTGGAACAGTGCTGGAGAGTTCACTCTGTTGGTGTGGGTAAGGGAGAGCTGGCAGGCTGCCCAGCTCAGCTACCACCCAGGCCCAGATCCAGGGCTCTGAACTGGCCCATCTTCCAAATCAATATCATCTGTGAACAATTAGGATGCATGAAAGGGACAGTCTTGCTATTCCAAAACTGTAGGATCTCCATGACACAGGGTGACAACAGGATAAACTAGAGGGGCCTGATGAGGATCCAATATTGATGGTGTCATAGAAGCCAAAGACTTTGACCCAGACCATTGACACCTACAATGAACATCTTCAAGTGAAGATGTGTGGACAGAGGGACAGACTCTGGAACACACTGTGACACACTACAGCTTCCACAGTGAGATGTTTTCTGTACTGTTTTGTTGTCATTGTTGTTGTTGGTGGTGGTGTGTGTATTATTTTGTTGTGAAAAGTATAAAAAACTTATGAAAAATATAGAAAGTTTTTATGACCCCTAGACCTGAGAAAAGAAGGCCGGTTCACTAGTTCCACCAAGAAAGCAGAACTAAATGTGAGATTTTAGGTCTTCAATGTCCTGGGATACATTCTACATTCCGGGAGGGGTACATTATCCCTGAGTCAGAGGACACTTGCTGGATTAACATTCAGGAGAGGAAAAGAGAGGCTGATTAACATTCCTCAGACCTCAGGGAAGAGAACCTACCTGTGGGTGGGGAAGGCCCAAAGCACAGATGGTTGGGCAAGGTTACATTCTTGCAAAAGATGAGTGTACAAGATGTTTTCCCATGACCCTGACTGAATTATGGGTTGAGACTTTTTAATCTAATTTTTTTTTTTTCGAGACAGGGTTTCTCTGTGTAGTCCTGGCTGTCCTGGAACTCACTCTGTAGACCAGGCTGGCCTCGAACTCAGAAATCTGCCTGCCTCTGCCTCCCAAGTGCTGGGATCAAAGGCGTGTGCCGCCACCACCGCCCGAGACTTTTTAAGACTTTCTACTGTTTTCATGTTGTTTCCTTGGTTTCCCCCTCGCCCTCCCTGGTTTGTAGTTTTTTCCTTTATATATCCGGTACTCCCCTGCCTCGGGTCGACACTCCTCTGCCCCTGTGTGGGTTATGAGTCTCGGCCTCGGTCGACTGATCCTGAAATATACCTCTTGCTGTTTGCATCAAGAACGGTGTCTTGTGAGTTATTGAGTGGCCGCGAATTCCTGAGACTTGAGGGAGGTCCTCCCTTTGTGGGGGTCTTACAGTTGCAAGAGTGAAAAGAGGGTATGGGGGGATGGGGAGATGAGCAGAACTGGGTTAATGATGTGAAACTCACAAAGAATCAATAAAGATGAAAAAAACCCTCAAAAAATAGTTTTAAAGAGTGTCAAAACAGTCTCCTTGTTGCTTTACTGTATTCCATCAAGCTAAGTAATTTTACGGGAGAGGTATCTCTACCTCAACCCCCAGTTTCATACTACTAAAATGTAAAATTTCCAAGAGTAAGCTATGAATCTTGGGCCTGTAAATTATTTTTAAACTAATATCTATTCAAAATAAGGAGTTATAGAAAGAAAATTCCATTTATATGGTGCCTCATTCACTCTTGGTAAGCTATTTTCCCTGGTTGCCAGCAGGATACCCTGCGGTGGCATCACTGAGTGCTTGTAGCTGACAAGCCGGTCTTTGCACAGCACATTCATGTGGCAATCGAACCGAAGGGCATTTCTGATGGTGCAAAGGTGTACTGAAGGAAGCTTGCATTGGTGGGTATCAATGAGTGCCGATAGCAGATTGTTCTAAACAACCCATCCTGCTAGCACTGAAAGGTCTACAGTTGCCCTGGGTTTGGCAGAGGAGCCTAGCAGAAAGACAGGCTGTCAAAGCAGCAGTGGGATGAAGGATGGGGTGGTAGCTAGTCCTGTCTTGGAATCACCTGGGAGACACATCTCTGAGTGTAACTGTGAGGGGCTCTCAAGAGAGGTTAAACTGAGGGGGTATCACCCATCCTGAAAGTGTGTGGCACTATAAATACAATGATGTGAATACATTTGAATACAAATGGAAAAGAAGAAAGCTGGCAGGGGGGGGGGGTGCACCAGAACTCATCTCTCTTTTTTTACTGGCTGTGGACACAATGTGATTGGCAGCTTCATACTCTTCCCAGCAAACCTTGCTGTCATGAATGACTGTGTTCCCTCAAGCTGTGAGCCAGAATACCCCTTCGCTTGTATCACTTGTTTTTGTCAGGCATTTTGTCATAGCAATGAAAAACATAACCAATATGGAATTACTTAGTTACACATGCTCCACACTGGTCCATGAAGGACACTGAGGCCTAGGTGGGCATCCACAAATGCAGACACCATGCTTTTCAACATCCTTGTGCTAGAGACCATGAGGGATGCTCCAACTCTCCTGCCTACATGTTCTCTGAAAGTGAGAAGGTGGACAGTTCACAGCACTCCTAGTTTAGAGGGCAGAAGCTTTGACACCACCCATTCATTAAACTCTCAAAGATATAGTCTTAAGTTAATTCTATATGGAAAACCATCTGATCGTTAAATGCCCCCACTAAAAGCTGGCTTCCATCAGAGGAGTGAACTGCTCTGGGTATGACGAGAGAAATCAGAGAATGGTAGTATGTTTCTGCTGCTTGCTTTCTCCACTAGCCATGCCCAGATCTCTGCTGCCACCCTAATCCACCCTGACTAATGGAGCCCAAGCTGGCTCAGGCCCTGAGTCCACTAATCCCTGGAGGCTGGGGCTCAGCAACTGTCTCCAAGATGCCTTTGCTGTCCAGCATCAGAGAGCTCAATCCTATCCTCTGCTGGCAGTGATGGGAAAGTATCTTCGGGCGGAACAGCTTCATAGTGGGAATCAGCTCCCGAGAGCTAGGAAGCTTTCAGAAATGACCTGGAGGACAGCTGAGGGCTCCTGACCCAGATGGGAGCTGCAGAGTAAACTAACCCCATCTTTCTCCCCACCAAACCATCGGGTGGGCTGGTGTTTCACACCACTCTGAAATGCAAATCTAGTTGCTGGCAAAGGCCAGCTGCATGGCCTTAAACTGCCAATCACTTGCTGAGGTGTCTATTTCCCTGTCTGCAGATGGAGAGACTCTCTCAAGGCTTCTGTGTGTTTGCTGATGCTGAGGGTCTGCTCAGCAGTTTCCAGCCTTACCAAGCCTTCTCACACCTGTCCTTCAGACTCACTGTGCTGGCACACTCTGCCTGGCTCAGTTTCTATCATCTGCCACTTATGGGTTTGCCCCAGAGAAAGTTGGGGTGGCCCTTACTCAACTGCATTAAAAAGAACTGCCAGGCTCTCATAAGATGGCTCAGTTGGTAAAAGTGTTTGCTGCGCAGAAAGAAGGAGAAGAGAGAGAAGGGGTGGAGGGAGGGAGAGACCAAAATGTCTGGATTATGTAGAAAAGAACCCCTGGACTGAAAAGCTCAGGCCTAGGGTCGGGAAGGGACTGAGGGATGCTGGGAGAACCTGGAAGTCAAGTCTGCTTTGATATGCAAAATGTGCACCTAGTCCCGGTCCAGAAACCAAACAGGAGAGAACTAACTCTAGCGTGCAAGTGCATGTGCCACATATCACATGTGCACACACACACACACTCATGCGCACACACATGATAAATAAATACATATACAAATATCTTAAAAGGGAAAAGGTTCTAGTGGTCAGGACAGAGAATGAGAATGATGGGAAGACAAGAGAGTCGGAGAACATAGGGAGCAGGGTAGGGAGACAATTAGAGTGGAAAAAGGCATGTTTGGAAAACTTCTAGGTAGGTACAGAAATGCAGAACACAGTGAGACGGAAAAGAACAGCGTCAGAGCGTCTGCAACCCTCTTGTCAGGTCAGGGTGTTCTAGAGACACTCGTGTGCTCTCTCCCTGAAGCCTGATGCAGCCACAGAGGAAGCTTGCCTCCCGGTCAGAGATTACAGTTTCACAACTGGTCAGACTACCTTGCAGGAGAGACTAGATGCCAAGACTAGAACCATTTGGCTATGAATGTCCTTTTCTGTTTAAACCTAAGTCTCTGAAGACCAACCTGAGGCGGGGGGGGGGGGGGGGGGGGGGGGGCTGGGTCCCTGGACCTCTTCGTTCCTCTTTTCAGTGTGGCCAGACACATTGTGTAAATCTCTTATCTCCAGCTTTCACTATTATCTCTTTAATTGGCGTATTTAGGATGAGTGGCCACGCTTATTGGTGTTGCTGGATCAGACGCAATTTAAAGACAGTCTAGGGGAGAAACAAACCTAGGGAGCCAGAGAAGCAGAGCCCTTCCGCCACTCTCAAGCTCTGGAGGGGGTCTCTGCCCTCACCCTCATCCCTCCCCAGAATCCTTAAATCCTCTAGGCTGAAGCTCTGATTTTACAGCTGTCACAGACTCGTCCTATTAGCCAGAGGTTGGCTCAGGTAAGCACCCCTGGGGAAGTAGCCAGAGTACGTTGGTCCAGGGGAAGAGGTGCCCAGAACTGTCGGGGAAAGGAGTGGGACCGGAGGGGTAGTGAGGACCATCAATAGGGGACCTTTTCAGGGAGAATGAGAGCAACCCTCTGGAGGCCTGGGAGAGGCTGCTGAGTTGCCGGCGCGCGAGTCACCAAGTCACCAACTTTTCCTGCGTTCTCAGTGTCTGGCCAGATTCCTGAAGTGGCAGCTGAGCACTGGGTGGCAGCTGCGTCCGCAGCCGCTCAAGGCGACTCCGTAACTTCCTTTCCCGCAGCCCAGGAGCAAATGGGGCGGCTCCGGGTGCTGCTGCTGTGGCTAGCCTGGTGGCTGTCGCAGGCGGGCAAAGCCCACGGTGCGGGCTCGGTGCGCCTGGCGGGTGGCCTAACGCTAGGCGGCTTGTTCCCGGTGCACGCGCGGGGCGCCGCAGGGCGCGCGTGCGGGGCGCTGAAAAAGGAGCAGGGCGTGCACCGGCTGGAGGCGATGCTCTACGCTCTGGACCGCGTCAACGCCGACCCGGAGCTGTTGCCTGGCGTGCGGCTGGGCGCGCGGCTGCTCGACACCTGCTCGCGGGACACCTACGCTCTGGAGCAGGCGCTGAGCTTCGTGCAGGCGCTCATCCGAGGCCGCGGCGACGGCGAAGAGGCCAGCGTGCGCTGCCCTGGGGGCCTCCCCCCGCTGCGCGCCGCGCCTCCAGAGCGCGTGGTGGCGGTGGTGGGCGCATCGGCTAGCTCCGTGTCCATCATGGTCGCCAACGTCTTGCGCCTGTTTGCGGTGAGGGAGGGCGTCTGCCACCCGTCGTCTCTCCCAGGTGTTCGATACCTTCACTTCCTTCTGGAAAAGTCTGTTTCAATCTCTCCCGATCATCCAGATTAAAAAGCTGTTGTCCACAGAGGCAGATCAATTTTCCCAGCCTGGCTGGTCTGGCATCTTTGTGTGAAGGGTTCCCCCTTCCCCGGAAGTCTGTGTCCCGAACCGGGTTGGCTAAGGTCAAATTGGACCCATTCCTCACTTCTGACACCTTCTGCAATCTTGCAAGGTGCTCCTGCCCATGAACACCCGTAGGTGATAAAGACATTTAGATTTCACGGGAACTAGACCCTTCTTTAGAAGTCCTTGAAAGTGGCCCAGAGCTACCCAAGGGAGCAAAGAGTACTGAGGGTTTCTCTCTCTCTCTCTCTCTCTCTCTCTCTCTCTCTCTCTCTCTCTCTCTCTCTCTCCATTTAAATTTCATTTCAAAATGCTTGCCTTTAACCCCTTCTGGTGCGGGGTTGTGGGCTCTTAAAGACTTCAAGAACTCCCTCCCCTTTTCTATACAGCTTATCAACAAAGCTCTGCATCTTCTTCATCACAAAGGGCATTGTGTTCTTTGTAGTCTGGACACCTCAGGATCCAGGGATTGGAGTGCCTCTGGAGAGGGCATCTCTATAGCAGCTAGAAGGCCTTTCTCTGCCTTCTTTCCTCTGGTTTTTGCTTTCTTGTTTATCTCCACTCCATCTGTCTCTCTGACCCTCTCTAGTTAAGCCTCACCCCTCCGCCAGCTCTCCCCCCACCCCTTGCTCCCACTTTTCTATTCTCCCACTCCCCTTCCCTGTAGCTGTACTGCTGCCACACTCAACACGTTCTTGAACAGCCCCAGCCCATCCCCCCACCCCCTACTCGCTTCCTAAGACTTCCAGGCCGCACCTTGGGCTGTCTGCTTGTCCCTGTTTACCTCCTGAAGGGCCACATCTGCTATCTGTTTTAATGCAGATCTACTTCCTGGCGAAGTGCTCAGCCTCCTTTTCCCGTTCTCTCAGCTGTATTTCCCACCCCCACCCTAGGTCCCACTTCCTTGTAGTCTGTGGTTTAGTCCTATAATCCCGCTGTTAATCTATCTAATGGTCATAGAGCAAACCTAGTTTTGATCAAGCCTTTCCACTGGACTGTGTAGCTTGATTCTCCAGCTCTAATCTGCTCTGATCCCAGCAGGGAGCTGCCGTTTGACAAAGACCGGCTCTCCCTCTGGGACCTAGGGCCAACAGAGCACCCTTTCCCCTAGACCAGGGCAGACTTTCCCTAAGCTCCAGGATCCTCTTCATCCTGTAGCCTTTGCAACTCTCAGTGGTAACCCTGCTCTGAGCCCATCCAACCTTTCCGTCACCAGATGCTCTCACAGATAGCCCACTAGCTCCATACACTTAGCATTTGTGTGTGGCCCTTCCATCTGGCCTCTAACTCTCCCCCTCAGACCTGCCATCCTTCATCTGAGTCACAGGTCCCTATTGTCCCCGCAAAGCTATTGCCAACTTGTCTGTGACCTATCCATGTCCTGAGTCCCCAATGCCACCCTGGTTTTTTGGACTCTGCAGCCACAGCCTAGCTATCTGTCCTTCCTGCTTCAGATACCTCAGATCAGCTATGCCTCCACAGCCCCAGAGCTCAGTGACTCCACACGCTATGACTTCTTCTCCCGAGTGGTGCCTCCTGACTCCTACCAGGCCCAGGCCATGGTGGACATTGTGCGGGCACTGGGATGGAATTATGTGTCTACACTGGCCTCTGAGGGCAACTATGGCGAGAGCGGGGTTGAGGCCTTTGTGCAGATCTCCCGTGAGGCTGGTGAGTTGGGAGCTGGCACTGGGTTTCCAGGCAACAGTCAACTAACAAAGGGGAGAGCCAGGAGCCATAGGATGGGATATAGGCGGAGGGAGGGCAGTCTCTGTGGCCAGGCGGGATAGTGCAACAAGAGGGTGAGGTCCCTTTAAGGCTGTGCTGTATTCCTCACGTTGCGACCTTTTAATGCAGTTCCTCATGTTGTAGTGACCTCAACCATTAAATTATTTTTTGTTGCTACTTTATAACTGTAATTCTGCTATTGTTATGAATTGTAATGTAAATATCTGTGTTTTCTAATGGTTTCAGGTGACCCCTATGGAAGGGTTGTTCAATCCCCAAGGGGGTCATGACCCACATGTTGAGAACTGTTACTTTAAGGGATCCAGGTCATGCTTATGGTCTGCTTGGTAGGGTCCAGACAAGCTCTCTACCCTTCAAACTCCACAATTCAGCCCTACACAAGGTTTAAGTCACATACTTGTAGCATGTAGTCACAGAAGCAGCAGGCAGGTGAGTATGTGAGAGGGTAGCTGAGACAAGGGTTGACTTTGGTATCCTTGCCATCCAGGAGGCGTCTGCATTGCCCAATCAATAAAGATTCCCAGGGAGCCAAAGCCAGGAGAATTCCACAAAGTGATCCGGAGGCTCATGGAGACACCCAACGCCCGAGGCATCATCATCTTTGCCAATGAGGATGACATCAGGTGGGACAGGTGACACACTCAGTCACCAAGTGTACTCTTTATTGCTCTTCCTAAGAGACCTTCTTCCTCACTCCCAGCCACAAGCAACTCCTCTTCTCTCCCTAAGTTCTTCCTGTTGCCATCTGGAGCCTTCTGTTCTGGGAATGAGACTAGCTTCACTGGCTGAAGATGCTGCAGGCCTGGCCTAGGGAATACAGGAAAACATGGCTGTTTTTATTGTTCACTGTGGGAGAGGGAACTGGTAGACAGACCCAAGAGCAGAAAACATACCACGAGGGACACTGCCCCAGGAAACCCTGAGACCTACATTATCTTAAGCCAGACGAGGCTCTTTTCCAGCCTAGGAAGTTGGGCGTGACACTGGTGGAGGAATTTGTGGAGGGAATGGCTTCTGAGTGCCCCTGACGTTCCCCAAAGGAGCTCTCTGCATTAATTCATTGTTCTTTACTATAATAAAATAGCCAAGTCAGGGTAACTTTTTAGGAAAAGACATATTTTTAACATAAACTTTTGGAGGTTGAAAGTCCAGGCAGCATGACACCAGCTCTGCTGAGGGCCTAGCTTGCATCACATTTTGACAAATGATATCATGGAAGGAGGGAGTAGAAGAAGGAGAAAATGCACGGTGAGAGGGAACATCAGAAAGAAGAGGGACAGGGTTCACTTTTATAACTATTCATGTTCACAGAATTACCTCACCTCTCCCAAGGCCAAGAGCAATGTCCCCAGTGACCCAACAATTTTTTTTTTTGAGACAGAGCCTCCCTGTGTATCCCTAAATTTGCTATGTGGACCAAGCTGGCCTCCTGAGTGCTAAGATTAAGGGCATTCAATGTCAGGACTGGCTTATAGGCTCCCAACATTTGCACTGAGGTGCAAGCTTCCACCAGATAGAAACACTCAAACAAATGCAAACTATAGTATCATCTGAGGGCCAGTGTAGAGTGGGTTAGAGTAGACAGAGGGCTGGGAAGATGGCTCAGCCAGTACAATGCCTGCTACACAAGCATGAAGACCTGAGCTCAACCCCAGAAGCATGCTGCTTGTAATCCCAGACAGGGGAGCCAGGGATAGAAGGACCGTTGGGGCTCCTTGGCCAGCCAGCTTACTCAAATCAGAAGCTCCAGGGCATCAAAGAAATCTTGTCTGAAATAAATAAATACATGAATAATAAGTAAGGTATAGAGGTCACCTAAAGTTGACACCTGGCCATCACACACACACACACACACTCACACACACATACACTTATACACATGAAGGGCAGAGCCCTGATAAACAGGGATGTGATGTTTGATGTGGAGAAGGATGTAGGGATGCAGGATGGGAGGTGGCTAAGACCAAACTGGAGGACGATCTTAGGTTGTAATTCACTTCTAGCTCTGTTCCTATTAGGAGGGTCTTGGAGGCAGCACGCCAGGCCAACCTGACTGGCCACTTCCTGTGGGTTGGCTCAGACAGCTGGGGATCCAAGATCTCTCCCATCTTGAACCTAGAGGAAGAGGCTGTGGGGGCTATTACCATCTTGCCCAAAAGGGCTTCAATCGATGGTAAGTCCCCCGCCCCACTCATCTTCCCAATGCTTCTTCTTTGGGATGTTCATTTCCACTTTTGTCTAACAGGTACCACTCTCTTCCAGGAGTCCCACCGGCTGTGTAACTCTGAGATTCTGTAGTCTCATCCCAGCAAGCAGTGTTTGAATGAGGCATATGAGGGAACACTCAGCTCAGAGTCCAGAGCAAAGAGCCCCTAGTGTTTTGCTGTTGTTTTAAAATTCAGTGCACGTAGTTTTGGTTGTACCAAAGGTGATTTAAGTGGGAAAATTGGCAGGAGAGAAACCAAGGTCATGGAATAGACTATCCTGATCCTAGTGATGAAGTGAGGCACCTTACCTTGTCTGTCTCCCTGCCAGCTCTATGTTCAGCTGGGAGCACTACGAAGAATCCATCAGTGAGGGTTCACTTTGTGAGGGTCTTTCCTGTTTCTCTGAAAAGGGAACTGAAACTGAAGCCTTGATGGCATGCTTCAGGGACCCAGCAGAGCATGCACTTGGCCTCCCACAGGCTTCCAGCTTTTGTGGGGTGCCCACCTTCACACCCTTTTACCTAGAATGCTAAAGAATTGTCAAGTGGACAAGCTGGTCTGAGAAGAGTGTTCGCAGTCAAGGCATTTCATTTGAAGGGATCTGGAAGTGGGTGGTGCCAGTGTGGAGCAATGAGCCAATGGTGTTCTCAGAGCCTTGGATTCTAGTTAGATTTCTTCCTAAAGCTTTTTTTTCATATTCACAAGATGGATAGTGAAGCCTTGTCCACTACACAGCCATAGCAGCACCTAACCATGACTTAAAGGGCAGTAAAAAATTCTTCAAGGATGCAAATAGTGTGCCAAAACCGACATGTACCTCCCTGCCCCCCCCCCCCCCGTTTTCCATTTTCGTGTGTGTGTGTGTGTGTGTGTGTGTGTGTGTGTGTGTGCGCTATACATGATGAAAGTATATGTGAGTGCATGTAGAGGCCTGAGGTTGATTCAGGAATCATCCTCAATTCTTTCCCCACCTTATTCACTGAGGCAGGGTCTCTGGGTCCAACACAGAGACAACCCATATGGCTAGTCTTGCTAGTCAGCTTGCTCTGGTGGACTCCCGTCTCCGCCTTCAGAATCCAGATCTTGGTCACAGGGCCACTTCTGGATACACAGTGGGCCAGTGACCAAAGGACATGAGAGAAGCACACCTGGGCCAGATGGTCACCACCCTCCTACCTCTTAGGATTTGACCAATACTTCATGACTCGTTCCCTGGAGAACAACCGCAGAAACATCTGGTTTGCCGAGTTCTGGGAAGAGAATTTTAACTGCAAACTAATCAGCTCAGGCGGCCAGTCAGATGATTCCACTCGGAAATGTACAGGTGAGCACTAACCAGGATGGGGAAGGTGACGGCGGAGAGGGTGGGGAGTTCAGGTTTGGTGTCTAGGGGCCAGGCACACTTCCTCTGGGCCTCCTGGGACAGGTGAGGAACGCATCGGCCAGGACTCCACCTATGAACAGGAGGGAAAGGTGCAGTTCGTGATAGATGCTGTGTATGCCATCGCTCACGCTCTGCACAGCATGCACCAAGCACTCTGCCCAGGCCACACAGGTCTTTGCCCAGCCATGGAGCCTACCGATGGCCGGACACTGCTGCACTACATCCGAGCAGTCCGCTTTAATGGTGAGTGGGTGCCTGGACCCACAGGGTGGGAAAGCCAGTTTCCATGGATTGATTGATAGCCAATTAGTGGGAAAAGGGACAAGATGGAGGAGAACACACCAAGACTGGTCCCTGGAGATCTGAGCCGAGTGTAGGCCTCTACTTTTTCAACCCTCCAGGGGCTTCACCTTTAGAGCCAATTTTCAAAATTCGATGTTGAGGAACTGCTCTTTGATCCATCTATCTGGACTCCACAAGTCACATAGAACTTCCTGTCTACTGCAGGTAGCTGTTAAAAGATCGAGGCTCTGTGGTAGGCCAGGGGCCTAGTACAGACCCCTGGAAGCACCCTGTTGTGGATACACAGCCTACTCTGAGTCACAGGCTTCCAAATGTAGCCCCAGCTAGGCTCTGAGCTGCTGGATCAAAAGGCATGGGTCTGACATGTTCCCTGCACCAACAGAAGCTGGGTAAAGTCCAGGCTCTAAGGAATGTATCTGAACAGACCCAAAGAAATGTGTATGTGGCTTGTAGGAATGGTGCTTATTATATTCAGTTACTATTCTGCATAAAACTATACAGTCTGTACCAGGTTTTTGGGATGCCTGCTATTTTGAGACTTGTGTATATGTGTACACCTTCGGTGCACAGCTATGGAGTTACATCAGGTGTCGTTCTCTATCACTCCCCACCACCTTATTACTTTGAGGCAGGGCCTCTCACTAAAACTGGAGCTAGGCTAGGGTCCAGCAAGACTCAGCGGTCCTCCTGTCTCTGCCCCTGAGCACTGGGAGAGAGTGCTATGATCTGAACTCAGGTGCCCATGCTTGAGTAGCAAGGGCTGTTACCCCACTGAGCTCCGAGGAAGAGGCATGCTTTGTCCCATGTCCTTTTCATGGCTGTGAGGCGGCATTTATCCCCTGCCCTGAAGCTATATCCATTGCTAATGAGTGATGCTGAGTATCCTGCCAGGAGTCTGTCTAGTTCTTCTTTTATCCTGGCTGGTCTTTGAGACTTCCCAGGAAGATGGCTTTTGGGGCTGGAAAAGCAGCCTGGGATGACTGGCCTCTCCCTGTAGGTAGCGCAGGAACCCCAGTGATGTTCAATGAGAATGGAGATGCCCCCGGGCGCTATGACATCTTCCAGTACCAGGCAACCAATGGAAGTGCCAGCAGTGGCGGGTACCAGGCTGTGGGCCAATGGGCAGAGGCCCTTAGACTGGATGTAAGTGGCATGGACCTTGCTGCAGGTGAAGGTAAAGGGCTCTGAACTCCTGATGGCAGAGGTCACCAGCCTGTGTTTTTTATCTGTCCCAGATGGAAGCTCTACAGTGGTCAGGGGACCCCCATGAGGTGCCCTCTTCTCAATGCAGCCTCCCCTGTGGGCCTGGTGAACGGAAAAAGATGGTGAAGGGTGTCCCCTGCTGTTGGCACTGTGAAGCCTGCGACGGGTACCGCTTCCAGGTGGACGAGTTCACATGTGAGGCCTGTCCAGGACACATGAGACCCACACCCAACCACACTGGCTGTCGTCCCACACCCGTGGTGCGCCTGACTTGGTCCTCTCCATGGGCTGCTCTGCCCCTCCTCCTGGCTGTCCTGGGCATCATGGCCACCACCACCATTATAGCCACCTTCATGCGACACAATGACACTCCCATAGTCCGCGCCTCTGGCCGTGAGCTAAGCTATGTGCTGCTCACTGGCATCTTTCTGATCTATGCCATCACCTTCCTCATGGTAGCCGAGCCTTGTGCAGCTGTCTGTGCTTCCCGAAGACTCTTGCTTGGCTTGGGCACCACGCTCAGCTACTCAGCCCTGCTCACCAAGACCAACCGCATCTACCGCATCTTTGAGCAAGGGAAGCGCTCTGTCACACCGCCACCCTTCATCAGCCCCACGTCTCAACTAGTCATCACCTTTGGCCTTACCTCGCTGCAGGTGGGTCCCCAGATTCCCCAGTAACATGGTGAGTGCATA
Organism: Arvicanthis niloticus; assembly: GCF_011762505.2. NCBI lineage: Eukaryota > Metazoa > Chordata > Mammalia > Rodentia > Muridae > Arvicanthis > Arvicanthis niloticus. Next base: position 70,136,661 of record NC_047663.1, on the reverse strand, counting down.
AAGGGTGCATAAAGTCCCTCATCTTAAAGCTCAGAGAACAAGAGACCAGGGCTGCAGTTCACTCAGCAGAGGGCTTTCTTAACATGCAAAACCCCTAGGTCTGATTCCCCCAGTGCAGCATAAACCCAGCATGGTGATACAAACCTGTTATACCAGCACTCAGGATGCAGAAGTAGGAGGATCAGAAGTTCAAAGCCATCCTTGGCACATAGCAATTTTCGGGCCAGTTATGGTAGCACAAACCTTTAAATGCAGCACTTGAAAGATAGAGCACACTGTGGCATACATAGAGAGGGTTCTAGGCCAGCCTGAACTACACTGTGAGACCTTGTCTTTTTTATATTTTTTAAAAGTCTTCAAAGAAGAGACTTTATAGAATCAACTTTTCCCGTTTTGGATCCTGTGTTTACAAATCAAAAGGATAGGTCAAACATGGTGGTCCATGTCTTTAATCCCGGCACTTGGGAGGCAGAAGCAGGAGGATCTCTATGAGATTGAGGCTAGCCAGGATGACACAGTGAGACTGTTGAAATAACCAGCAGAACAATGCACCCTCTTTTTCTTCAGAATTGAGAGCAATTCATGTTTAAACCACGGTATCCATTGCTGAGTCTGTAGAGGAAACTGAGCCCCCACCTGTCTGATCATGCATCTATCTGCTTCAGTTAATCAAGCTCTCCCACAGCCTGACTTGCACGTATCCCAGCGGCCACTGTTACCCCATGCGGGTTCTCCTTAGATGTTACTATCACAGTGTTGGACAGACTCCATAGGCTGGATGTTTTCTATAGAGAGAGAACTAAGAGGTGAATGACGTGATGAAGGTCTGTGGTGGCTGGTGTGACTGTGTGTACCCAGCCATGCTCTCTGGATGCTGGTACAGCCTGGCCCATGTTGACAAGGCACATTCTCCTGGGCAGATGAGTCCCCTCTTCCTTCCTGGCTTTGTATCCCCATGTTCACTTCCCTTGGCATGGGTCCATGCAATGGGTTCTCTGTGCTTAGAAGATGCTAGATCTTTCTTCAGATACCATGCCCTGAGCATCTTGAGAAGGTGCTCTGAGACTCCCATTACTCACCGGTTGGAGATGCTTACAGGAGATTCTGGCTCCCCTAACTCCTTGAGACTCATCTGTCTTGCCTCATAAATTTGGACTCCTCACACCTTCAGCTCTTCTAGATGTTTCTATCAATGGATTTGTAGTGGTATTTCATTGCCTTTTTTTTTTTTTTTTTTTTTTTTTTTTTTGAGATAGAGTTTATGAAGCCCTGTGGGCCTGAAACTCACCCTGTAGACCAGGCTGGCCTGAAACCCATAGAGAGCTACCTGCTTCTGCCTCTGAAGTGTTTTGAGTGACTTTTCCCCCACTCTAAGAGAAGCTTCCAATGTTACTGGGCTGGTCAGATGGGGTGGGTTTATTTTATTAGGCCCTAGTTCCGGGAGCTGCTACCACAGTGTTCCTTCTCAGTGGACAAATTAGCATAAGGGTCCTGCTCTAGTTTCTCTTCTGTTGCTGTGAGAAACGCCATGACTAAAAGTGATTTCATCAGTGCTTCTTGGTCATAGTACATCATTGAGTGAAGTCAATGCAGGAACCATGGAAGGATGCTGCTTACGGGCTGGCTACCAAGCAAGCATTCAGCTCTTTTCTTAGAGGGTACGGCCCACAGCAGGCTGGCCCTTCTACAGCAATCAGCAGTCAAAAAAAAAAATGTCCCCACAGAATGCCAACAGGCCAATCTGATGGAGGCAACTCTTCAATTGAGATCCCCCTTTTTTAGAGGACACAACACTGGATAGCTAGCTAGATTTCAGCCCCACCTATGCATTCATCTGGCACTCATGCACAGAGAACAGCCAAAACTAACTCATGGGTCAGCTCCTTCAGGGTCCCACCTTTATGTAGACATCTTGATTCCTATTCCCCAGTCCTTTGGCTTAGGGTCTGTCTGTTATCACTAGGAAGTAGCTGAAACTTCATCTTCTCTCTCTTAGGGCCTGGGCGTTAGCCTCAGTTCACATTCCTACTACTCTTGGTTGTTTCTCTGGCCTATGATGTGGGTATATTTGCTTCATTACACATTTACCCATAAGCTTATGGCATCCTGTTCACAGTTCCCTAGCTTTGGAGAGGGAGGGGGGTCCCTAGAAACCAGCCTTGCTGTGTTGCTAGCTGTGTACAAGACAGTGCTATCAAGCCTGGCTTGGGTGTGAGGAGAGGACAGCCTTTCAGGGACTGGTCCTTACTGGTGGCACCTGAATTAGCTGTTTCCCTAAGACACCACCATGTCCTCATAACAGATTATGTGGGTTCTCCATTCTGCATATGGAGAAACCGAGGCTGAGGAGGAGGATCTAGAACCTTGAAGGTGCTCAGGGGCATGACATTGCTGTTAAAAGTTCAGTTCCGGCTGGTCCGGTTTCTGCTTACCCATCCAGCCCTGATGTGGTTGGTCCACATGTGCATCGAGCACATCTGTCCTCGTACCCACCCCATCACAAGTCAGAACACACCTCTGGATGATCCCACTTCACGGAGCATATTTTAAGACTGAGCATCCAACGCAATAGGCCAAGAACATCACAGGGAATCTAACCTGCCAGAGACCTGGGTGAGGGGCTAGAACAGACTCGTTGGTAAAAGAGAATATATCCCTGACACTGTGTTGGTTCCCACAGGTGGTGGGAGTGATAGCGTGGTTGGGGGCCCAGCCTCCACACAGCGTGATTGACTACGAGGAGCAGAGGACGGTGGACCCTGAGCAGGCCAGGGGTGTGCTCAAGTGTGACATGTCTGATCTGTCCCTCATTGGCTGCCTGGGCTACAGTCTCCTGCTCATGGTCACGTGCACGGTGTACGCCATCAAGGCCCGAGGTGTGCCTGAGACCTTCAATGAAGCCAAGCCCATTGGCTTCACCATGTACACCACCTGTATTATCTGGCTGGCTTTTGTTCCCATCTTCTTTGGCACCGCCCAGTCAGCTGAGAAGGTAACTGGGTCCTCCCCTCACTCCCTACTGAAGGTCTGGATTGTCCAGGAGCTGGGCCACCGATTCTGATGCCTCGTTGGAGTGACTGCGGGTTGACTGTACTCATTCAGTGGTCTCCCTCGGAGCCCTGGGCCTGTTTGTCCAGCCATTCTTCTTGCCCTCTGCTCACTTGATGTTCTAGTGTTTCTCCTAACTGCTCAGCCTTCATGCTTCCTCTTTCTCTTTTCATTTGATTTTGTCCTATAGTTTATGCCCCTTATTAATCTACTGACTGAGTGCTTGGCTTTCCCCAGTCACTTATTTAGGACTACAGAACATTTGTTTACCTGTGCCATCTTTTTGTGCGTTATGCACTACTTTTTGAAAGCCTTGTCTATTCCCTCATTTCTATATTTGAAAGCATGTTCATTCATTTACTCAGTAATACATTCTGGCTCTTTAGGAGTGGGACCCTTTTCCCAAGTGCTACCCTCCTCCTTTTTGGTAATTTGAAAAAGAATATGTGTGCGTGTTTGTTTGTATATATATTAGATGCATGCAGGTACCCTTGGAGACAGGGCACAGGATCACCCCTAGAACTGGGGTTACGGGTTGTTGTAAGCTGTCTAGTGTTGCCCTGAACCCATGTCCTCTACAAGAGCAGCAAGTGCTCTTGACTGCTAAACCACCTGTCCAGCCCCTTTTCCTTTTTTAAAGGAAAATGTAAAGGTTTATGGCTTCTCTCTGTGTGTTTGTGTGTGTGAGAGCATGCACGTATGTGCCACAGTCCAAACTGTGTAGATTGTAAGACAACATTTGGGAGTCCAACTCGGGTTTACAGATGATGGCAAGTGAGTGCCTTTACCACTGAGCCACCTATCAAGTCAAGACTCTCTTCCTTCTTACTAGTCTGCTCAGTCTGTGTCACTCCATCTTCCTGCCCACACCAAATCCACACTGTGCCTGGCCTTTCTGCTACTAACTTTTCCTTTGTTCTGATTTTTCATTCACTAGACTGAAGTAACTCACCTCCAGTCTATATGGTGGTAGTGGTGGTGGTGGTGTGTGTATATGTGTGTGGGGGGGAAGGAGGGAGGAAGGGAAGAGGGAAAGAGGGAGGAAGGGAAGGGGGGAAGGAGGGAGGAAGGGAGGGGGGAAGGAGGGAATATGTGTGTGGGGGGGAAGGAGGGAGTAAGGGAAGAGGGAAAGAGGGAGGAAGGGAGGGGGGGAAGGAGGGAGGAAGGGAGAGAGAAAGAGAGACAGAGGGAGAGAGAGAGAGAGAGAGAGAGAGAGAGAGAGAGAGAGAGATATTATCAGGGTCAAGTCCAGTCTTGTTCCTTCCTCTGTGCTTAGATTTACATCCAAACAACCACACTGACTGTATCCCTGAGCCTGAGCGCCTCAGTGTCCCTCGGCATGCTCTACGTGCCCAAAACCTACGTCATCCTATTCCATCCAGAGCAGAACGTGCAGAAGCGCAAGCGCAGCCTCAAGAAGGCCTCCACGGTGGCGGCCCCACCCAAAAGCGAGAACACAGATGATGCCAAATAGCAAGGTTGAGTGTGGGTGCCACAGGTTGCTCCCTGCCCTTCCTTTGCTTCTCCTGGCTTCAAAGTGAATGCTGTGAAAGATCCACAGAGACCATCAGAGACCAGGAATGTGTAAAGATCATGCCCAGCTTGGATGGGCATGCCTTCAGAAAGCTAAACCCTGATCCATGCTGGAATTGTACTTTCCTGGGCATGCCAACCTCATCATTCCGCCCTTCCTACCCACCGTAAGAAATAATTACTTCCAGGATTCTTGCTGAAGACAGACAAAACTGACGTCTTCTGGTCGGGCATTCAAAACCATGGTGAAGCCAGGGCTTGCCCAGGTTTGATAAGATTTATCTTGATCCAACACCATGACTCTAGGGGCTGGCCAGGGTGTCTGTCAGAAAGTGAAAGCCCCAATATGAAATCCAGGATTAAAGCTGAGGGGGTGCAGTTGCCACAGTGGGAAACTTGGGAGTAGAGGTCTGTATTTGGGGAAATATCATTTTCCTGAGCAGAGGCTGTACAAGGGCTCTGGAAACCGAGTGTAAACCTGCATCAGAGATTGGGGCAATAAGGGAACTGGGGCAGGCGTCTATGAGGTGGCTTCCCCTGTGGTCTTTTCCTCAGGGTCATCCAAAAGACTTGGTAGGTTTTCTTTGCTGTATATGTTTCCATAAATTGCTCCAACCTGAAGAAATGCCAAAACATTAGTGTGGGTAAGGGATGATAACGTCTAGCTGGGCTTCGGTCCATGAATTGTCTTGTTTCTGCACTTAGGAGTCATCATCCAGGGTAAGGGTCTCACTATGTAACTCTGGCTGTTCTGGAACTCACTATGTAGAGCAGGCTGGCCAAGAATTCACAGAGATCTGTTGGCCTCTGTCTCCCAAGTGCTGGGATCAAAGGTGTGTATCACTATACTCAGCTTAATGTTTAATTATTAGGATGAGAATAAAAGCTCCCCCACATATACTCTTGGAGTACCCACCTAAACGGTGGGTGTGAGGCATATGGAGGAAGTTATTGGAATACCATGCATGGGCTTTATTTTTTACTTTTTTTTTTTAAAAAATAGAGCTGTTTTTTAGTTAGAAAATTTTTCTTTCCTTGTTTTTCTTTTAATGTATTGACTTTAATGCTTTAATTTATTGTGGATTCTCCAGTATTTAAGGTAGAGTTAATTTTTGAAAGTGAGCTGCACTTTAATGGACAGATGCTCCTAGCTATAACAAGTTTTGACCTTGAGATATAATACTTTATCATTGTAAAGACAGCAGGCTTCTCTTTAGAATATTTGTGCTGTTTAGCCGGTCCTCACTTAATGTGTTTCCAGTGTCCCATAATGCAAAGCACAGCTCAGGCATTTACTGCTGAGTGCATTCTGATGCTCCTTGCTGAGGCTTCTGTACTATTTGAATCCTCAAACGTGTGAAAAGTGAGAAAGCATTGTCTATGCGACTGTTTTCGTGGTGTTTTTCTCCTCTGTGATCTTTTCTAGAGTTGGTGAGCCACAGTCTGAATAAAGGTTTTCTTGCACTTACTGTTTTCTTTGTGTTTCTGATATGCAGTGAGTTTTGCCTTCTAGTTGAAAGCTTTTTTTTTTCTTTTCTTCTTGTTTTTTGCTTGTTTGTTTTGTTTTGTTTTTGCATCCATATGGTTTTCCTGGGCTTTGACTCTTTGATTTAGAAAGATTTCTAGTCTTTCCAGACTGCACTTCACAGATCCAGCTAAGGTTAGTGACTAGAATTCTGGCTTCCTGCCAAGGCCCCCACTTCGGGTCCAGTCAATCTTGTTCTCTGGTGCGAATTCCTTAATACGCAATGGCCGCCATGCCACCTTCCTCTTACCGGCTCTTTCTCAAGCATTCCATTGTTGACTTTCTCCATATGATGACCAATGTTGTAACGGGTAGTAGGTCCTCTGTTATTGGGAACTTTTCATATTTACTGTAACAATGAGGTTTCTTTCCTTCCTGAATTCTGCAGTGTATCCAAGTTGTGACTTTGACAAGAGATATCTATCTCATCTCCTCCTGAAATTCCTCTACTTGGTTATTTTTTTCTTTCTCCTTTTTTTTTTTCTTTTTTTGTGCTCATTGGGGGACTGGCAACTCCTTGAGAGTCTTAATGAGAATTTATAGCTTTGAATGAGCAGATAACTGGTCAATCAAATAGAAATAAAGTTTTTAATGTTTTTTTTTCTTCAAATTTGTGAATCTTATAAGGGATTCTGCCAGTATAGGTTTTTGTCTCCTCAGAAATAAGAGCAAGACTATACCTGAAGGCTTTATTGTATCACCTGCCCTTGAGTTATCCCTCCTGGAATTATCAGGTCCAGCAAAATCTGAGGTTTGGATCGGAGGCTTAGTCCGTATTTTTTATTAGTTCTTCTGCTCAGTCTGAGTTGCTCACATCAGAGGAAGGCTGTGACTTGGGTAAGACCAACTTCACTCACCTCTTCTCAACCTTTCTTCCCATGGAAGTTGCTGAGAGTTGCAGGTAAGAGTTTTATTACCTCTTATGTTAATGATATGTTTGTACTTTCTCAACACCATGAAAATTTTGTCACACTTATTCTGGTTTTAAGACATGCTTGCTTCTTGCAAGCTTACCCCAATTACCCATCACACACATTACTTTTCAGTGTATTGAGTAAATTCTAGTTAACAAATATAACATTTCCCCATTTGACTTTAGTTTTCTGTTGATTTAGTTATCAGTTTGCAAAATTTCTTCTAAAAATGTAATAAAATATTCAATTGTAAATATTCTTCCATTATCTGATAGTGTGAAATGGCTTCAGAAATACCCTTAACTGCTCAGCATGGTAGCGCGTACCTGTGTTTCCAACATTTGGTAAATAGAGTCAGGAGAATCAGGAATTTAAAGCCCAGCCTCAGCTACATAGTTAGTTTGAGTCCAACCTGGGCTACATGAGACCCTTATCTGAAGAAACAAAGAAAATCAATAGCCAAAGTGAAATATTCTATTTTTCTGAATACTTTTATTTCTAACTTCGAAAATTTCCCTAAATAGTTTTCATCTCTTTGGATCTAGAGGCGGGGCCTGCTCTGAGTGTCAGATGAACAGAAAAGAAACGCTGATACCTTTGGCAATGAAATAACTTCATCCAGGGACTCCAACTCCCTCTCCTGGCTTTCACAGGCATCAGGCAAGTGCAAAATAACTCACATAAACATGCAAAGAAAAAAACCAAACACATAAACAACAAACAAACAAAACAAGCTTAGGTACAGTCTACCACTTTCTAGATGGATGACCTGGGCCAAAGTAGTTAATTTCTCACAGCTAACAAGGCTAGTCTCCTTGGAGGCATCAGATCACCTGGAGCTGGAGTTGCAGACAGTTTGTGAGCCATCTGATGTGCTGGGAGCCTGACTCCAGTCCTTGGGAAGAACAGCAAGTGCTCGTTCCCTCTGAGCTGACCTTCAACCACCAAAAGGTCATTTGGATAGCAGTCAGTGGATATGGAAGAAGGTGGCAGGTCAGACACACAACCTATGATGGCCAGGGTCACCCAATCTTAGATAAACAGGGGAAAGGAACCCATGTGTAAAATCAGGGCAGTTGAGGAAATCCTGACAAAGAGAAAGACTAGAGAAATTTGAAAGGGGACTTTTCCCTCCACAGGACAGGTAGTTCCAGTGTCTGTTGGTGGGATTCCACAAACGTGAGGAAACTTTAGACTCCTTGAGCAGAATGCCACAGGCACTTCTGAGGTGAATGCCCTCCAGGCAGCTCATTAGGATGGAGGAAAACTGATGATGGTTTGAATGGCTAGAGGGTAATGGCTATCATGGAAAACCCCCTACATAGGTATCACACCAGCATCATATTTAGCTGAGGGGGGTACAAATGGGCGATACGGTACCTTTGATGACCTTTGCCTCCAGAAAGAGACCTTGAGTCGTGAAAGCTGGAGATGTGAGGATCCTGCTGATTTTGCATTTCTGACTTGCATTATGAATGAGGTCCAGGGTGGTGATAACAAGGAAAATGGTGGTAAGAACTGGAACTAAGTCAGAAGATTGTCACACAAGTCAAATGAACCTTCCTTGAACACAGGTAAGAAGCAAGTGGGCAGGCAGACCCAGGAGACTGACAAAGGGTAGCAGAAACATGAGAAGCATAATGTAACTGACTCTTGACTCCTGCTTGAATTACTTGATTACCTGCTTCACACTGGGCATCAGGGATGGGGGTGAGGAGAGACAAAGGGTTCTGTTACTAAAGACAGCACCTTTCTTACATGAGAAAATCTAGAACAAAATACTTATAGACTATTTACTTAACTTTTTTGTTCCTTCACTTCGCAATCTCAAGTTTCATAACTTTGTAATTATCTTTAAAAATTGTAAATTTGATAAACTGGCATTTATACTTTTAATGAAGTTTCATTTTGGTTCTGATAGTAGTAATTCAAGCCAACAAAAAGGCACTACTATCCAACTGAGGCAGGCTGAAGAGTAAGGTGTGTTCACCATTCTTAAGATTCTCAAGACCCTAGGCATGATGAAACCTGGCCCCCAGTAAACACAACCATGATGATAAAAGACTTCATTGTGATCATGTACTATCTTCTATTTAATAATTATGACAGCATCCCCACAGCACTTATGAACTGCCTCCCCATCACTTTTCCCCAGTGTGATGCCTCTGATGCTGAATGAGGTTTGCAGTCTGGGTGAAAGCTTTCCCACATTTGTTACATTTGTAAGGTTTTTCTCCCGTGTGAATCCTCTGGTGTTGAGTGAGGTGTGTGCTTCGGATAAAAGCTTTCCCACAGGTTTTACATTTGTACGGTTTTTCTCTTGTGTGAATTCTCTTATGTTGGGTAAGGGCTGACTGGTCACTGAAGGCTTTCTCACATGTGTTACACGTGTAAGGCTTCTCCCCGGTGTGAGTTCTTTGATGCTGTGCTAGGGCTGACTGGTCCCTGAAACCTTTCTCACACAAGCCACATCTGTAAGGTTTCTCTCCAGTGTGAATTTTCCGATGCCGTGCAAAGGATGAGTTTTCCCTGAATGCTTTGCCACATTCGATACATTTATACGGTTTCTCCCCAGTGTGGATTCTCTGGTGCTCAATAAGGGAAGAATTCACCCTGAAGGCCTTGCCACACTCTTTGCATTCAAAGGGTTTCTCTCCAGTATGGATTCTCTGATGCTGCAGAAAACTTGTACTCTGACTGAAGGCTTTCCCACACTCATTACATTTATAGGGCTTCTCGCCACTGTGGATGTTCTGGTGTTTGGTAAGATGTGCTCTGCAAACAAAGGCTTTGTCACAAATGTTGCATTGGAAAGGTTTCTCTCCAGTATGTACTCTGCGATGGTGGGAAAGATGTATGTTCCGGATAAAGGCCTTTCCACAAACATTACATTCAAAGGGCTTTTCTCCGGTATGGATTTTCTGGTGGTAGGTAAGGGAAGAGCTCACTGAGAAGGTCTTGCCACAGTCCTTACACTCATATGGTTTCTCGCCAGTGTGAACTCTTTGGTGATGGATGAGGTGTGTACTCTGGTGGAAGGTTTTCCCACATTCTCTGCATTCATACCGTTTTTCTTTCATTGTTTGCTGACTTGCATTGAATTTCTCAGTGTGAAGTTTCTGATGCTTCTTAAGGGTGGAACTCTTAGAGAAGCCTTTTCCACATCTGCTGCATTCAAAAGCTTTTTTGCTTGCTTGAGATCTCTGACGTTGGATGGGTGACGAGCTTGCTGTACGGCTCTTGTCAGAACCCTTGACTTTCTGTTCACTCAGCTTTGACGGAGTGTCCTGTTGGGTGAGGACCACTTGCTGCAACTTGACCTCCTGACCTTCCTGGCATTGCCAATCTAACAGGTTAGCACATACCCAGTGAGTCTCTCTGGTGGCTCTTTCTTTTGTTATCCATTGATCTGATTCTTTTTTAGGGATATCTGCCTTGAGGAATTTCTTACACATGGCCATTGTAATCCCTCCTGAAAGATATTAAAAGCAGAAATGTCACCTTTATTCTGGTGAAATGGCTTGATGGAATGAAATGAACGGAGGACATTAGAGGTTGATGCTGTGCATGAGGCACAAGTGTTGGGAGCCCAATTTCAGAGCATCTGGGTTGGAATTCTGAGAACAGTTATTTTGTTTGTGACTGAGTAGATTTTATCTGATTTTCAAAGCTCAAAAATATCCAATATAGACCACAAAAACTAACTCATGCTTGTAATCCCAACATCTGAGAGGCTGAGGCAGAAGGACCGCTATGAGTTTGAGGCCAACCTAGGTTAAAGAGTAAGTTTTGGGGGTTGGAGAGATGGCTTAGTGGTTAAGAGCATTGGCTGCTCTTCTACAAAATTGAGGTTCAATTCCCAGCACCCACACAATGGCTAACATCTGTATATGACTCCAGTTCCAAGGTATTCAATGCCCTCTTCTGGCTTTGCATGCACCAAGTATACATGTAGTACAGGGACACACACATAGTTAAACATGAACACGCGTGCACACACACATGAATAATGAACACACATGCACACACACATGAATAATAAAAAGTTTTTAAAAAGAGATTCTGTCTCAAAAAAATTCTTTAGGGAGAGATATCTCTAGATGTGGAGGATCTGGGGTGGGGGAAGGAGAGAAAAACCATGATCAAAATATATTGTATAAAAAAAATTTAATCAAAGAATGAAGTGGAAATTTTGGGGGCTTTTTTTGAGACTCAGTGTCATCTGATGTTTTTTTAGTAATTGTCTTATGAGAGGATTTTTTGCTGAAGCAGACATGTGGAAGATGTTTTGTTCAGAACAGACATGGTGTTTTTCTGTAAGCTGCCTGGAAAGGGGCATGTGATGTTTAGAGCAGATACTTGAGAGAACACATGATGTTTGGAAAGGGTATAAACATAACCCAACAGACAGTGGATGAAGCTGTGTGGCATTGGTTCACCTTGCCACTCTTTGCTGATCATCATTTGTTATGACTTAGTAGAGAGAAATGCTCCAAAGAATTTCTGGTGCTGTTCTGGTAGCTTCTTACCATTTCCTTGGACTCAGGCCGATCGACACAGCCTCATGTTTTCTTCTGGATTGAACTGTCATTGCTGATTTGTGAATGGTGTTTGTGAGTGGATTGAGCTACTGCTGCTGACTCAAGTGAACTAAACTGCCGATATCCTGACAAGCAGACTCGATTCACCCCAGAGGACTATTTCTAAACAGGTCCTCATCCTTCTTTGCCTTATTAGCCTTCCCTTTCCACTACCTCCTATGGTGATGGGCTAAAAGAGAGGTTGTTGTGGTTTATTTATTTATTTATTTATTTATTTATTTAAAAAGCCAAGATATGTTTTGTAGAGTGCGGTATGGTGAGGTGGGAGGGGTGCCTCAGCAGGTACCAGCCTTAGGACCAGTATAGTGTAGAATAGAGTTTATTTAGGGTATGGGAAGAGGCATTAAGAAGGAAGTAGAGACAGATAGAGAGAGAAGGGGAGGGAGAGCGACAGAAAAAGGAGAGGCCAGCCAGGAACATATGGAGAGAGGAGGGAAGGAGAGAGAGGGAGAAAGGGGTCAGGGAGAGAAGAGAGTCTGAGAGTGAGAAGAGGCCCAACAGCCTTTTTTATAGCAAGCCAGGCTTACCTGGCTCTTACCAGGTAACTGTTGGGTGGAGCCTAGAAAGAATGCCAACAGAGGTTAAGCATTTAAGTACAGTTATTAATGTAGGTTATATAAAATATATGCCTACAAAGAAAGCACACAAAAATACAATAAAAAATATTTTAAAAATCTCTATGTAGACCATACTATGCTAACAAATATCTGGGAAAAGCAAACAGGTACATTTTAAGGTTTAAATCATGAGCTTGGGAGACACATCCTTACTGTAAATGAACATGGTCAAAGCTAAAATCCATCTAGGCACAACAGAGAAGAGTGACTGAAAGGCAAAGAACATATGGAAAGCCTCAGTGCAGTTCCATCACCAGTAAAGGTAGAAAAAGTCTTGTTGAGGCAAACCACAGAACCCAGAAGACAATGACATAACATGCCAAGAGTTAAAAGAACCGAATTTCCAAACTCAAAAGAGGAAGTCAACCAAAAAGAGAAAACATCTCCAAAGAGTCAACAAGAAAGTAGATAACTGCCTACTAAATAAACAAATAAACAAAGACTGTGCCTATGTCCAAAGAAAACCATGAGTGTCCCTGACAGATGAAAGGAACAAATGTGTAAAAATACACAAATATAAGAAATAAGTAGTTAGGAAAGTAAATTTTGGATAATAAATATAGATCATGTTATATAATAATTACAATACCTTGACATTTGTAGAACTAAAATACACAGAAAAAATATATGACAGGCAACATAAAAGGGGGAACAGGAAGCAGTTTAACACGGAAAGGCGCATGAGCCCGCCCTCACAATTCCATTTTCTTTGTTTTGGGACAGCATTCAAGTTCACTATGCAGCTGACAATGACCCTAAACTTTAAGTCCTCCCACCTTCATCTCCCAAGCACTGGGGTTATAGGTGTGCAGCAGAAAGCCAGGTTTATGCAGTGCTGGGATTGACCAGGGCTTGGAGTGTGTTAGGCAAGGACTCTACCCACTGAGCTACATTCCCCATCCTGCATGAGAACATTATTAGTTTGGATAATAAAAAGCTAGTTTCTAAATATCACACTTACCACTAAAAGTCTAAAGATTGTAAGTCAATGAGCTAACACAGGCCGAACACGGAAAAACTAAAACAACCCAAGAGAAAGGCAGAACGATAAAAAGGGATTTAAAGCAGGTGAGTGAACAGTAGGAAGAGGAGTGCGGACACCAACCCCACACAGAGTGGGGTAAGCTAAATAAACAACCCAGCTTCAGGCCAGGAGCAAAGAAACAGGAAAACACAGGCACTGAAATAGTAAAGCTAAAAGAATAGAAAGGATTTAAAATGTAAAAGAAAGATGACGCTTGTGTTAGTATCAGACAAATTCCACAACATCAGAGAAAACGGGCTTCTGTCAAAGGGGCAATTCTCTGGGCGTGTAATAGGAACATCTCCAACATCCAAATGTTCAAAGTCAAAACCAGAGAAAGAGAAAGAAAGTGATGCCTTTCTGTATTCCTGACACATCAAAGGAGAAATCACGACACCAATTTTAAGTCTTCCGAACTGAAATGTGCTATAAATACAGACATGAACAGGAGCTCACAGGACAGCTAAAGCTTTCAAATATAGTAAACATATAAATATTGACTATCAATCTGAAGAGATCAGAAAAAGAGGAAACTAAATCTAATGAAGAGGGAAATAATACAGAAAACAAGCTGCCAAGAGGTTAAAAAGCAAGAATTAAAAAACCCGATATACCTTTAGCAAGACAAGTGAAACATGAAAGACCATGTCACCTATGTCAGTTTTCAGTAGTGTTCATGGGAGATCCCTACATGGATATTCTTTGCATTTTTCTGGCTTAGAGTGTATAGTACCCCACATGTTAAAGCAGCAACAAGACAGATTGCTCAATGACTTGTAATGGTAGTAACAGTGGCTAGATTCACGCTCCGAGGAGCTTGCTGCTTTAAGAGACTGGCTGGGGACTGCTCCCTGGGTGCTCCCTGGGTGCTCCCTGGCATCCTCCCACCTCTGCCTCCAGTCAATGCTAGAGTTACAGATGTATGCTGTCATGTCTAGCTTTTATCCAAGAAAAAAGGATCTGAGGTCTTCACGTTGGTGAGGCAAGCATTTACACACTAAGCCCCTCATCCCCAAGTCTTAACCTTATGTGATGGTTTGAACGCTGGGCCCATAGGGAGTGGCACTATTAGAAGGTGAAGCCTTGTTGGAGTATGTGTGGGTTTGATGGAGGAAGTGTGTCACTGTGGAGGCGGGCTTTGACGTCTCCTATACTCAAGCTCTGCTCAATGTTTGCGGCCTGTGGATCAAGATGTAGAACTCTCTGCTCCTCCAGCACCACGTCTGCCTGCATGGCACCATGCCTCCCGCCATGAAGGTGACGGAATAAACCTCTGAAACTGTAAGCCAGCCCCAAATTAAATGTTTTCCTTTATAAGAATTGCTTTGGTCATGGTGTCTCTCCACAGCAATGAAACCCAACCTAAGAAACCTTATTAATTTTTAGTCCCAGTAGAATGAGCTACTAGGAGGCAGTGCAGTTGGAGGAAACATGTTACTGGGAGTATGTCTTTGAAGGTTCATCTTGTTCCTGACCCCTTCCTGTTTTGTCTCTTAGCTTCCAGGCTGTCATGAAGCAGGAGCTTTCCTCCCCTACCTTCTATGGTGTTTGTCCTGTTGCAGGGCCACAAACAACGGTGTCAGCTCACCATCGACTACAGACTCTGAAACTGAGCCAGAATAAGCCTTACTTCCTTTTGAATTATACCTCTCAGGTATCTTGCCACAGCAGGAAAATGTGACTCAGAAAAGAAACCCAGGAAATTTGGCAGAAAACAAAGCTAGTGGGCTAAAGAGACGGCTCAGCACCCAGGGGATCTCAGTTTTGTTTCTAGTAGCCATGGTGGTAGTGGTGGTGGTGGGGTGGTGGTGGTGGTGGCGGGGTTGTATGTGTTGGAGTGACTTACAACTTCCTGTTAACTCTAGCTACAGGGTAAATTGATGCCCTCTTATGGTTTCTGGGAGCACTGCACACACATATACAACCTGGCCCCCTCCTCCCCTGATAATTTTCTTACTATTGCAAATCAAGCTCCAGTAAACATGGATGGGCTATGGTGGGATGCTTGGGGATCGGTTCAGGCATGAGATAGCTATCATGTGGTAATTCTATATTTAATTTTTTGAGAGATCCTTACTGATTTCCGTATGGCTGTGCTTTACACTCCCATCAGGAGCAAATAAGGCTTTCTCTTTGCCCAGTTTCTTGCCAGCAGTCATTCTTAGACAGTTATTTTTACTCACAGAAAGAAAAACATCATGATAGATGGCTTTGCTTTTTATATTTTCTGTCCTCTGGGCCATGGGCTGACAGAGAGAGTAACAGTTAAGTGACACACAGGGTGGTCTGGGCTAGGGGTGGAGGAGAAGAGTATGGGAATCAACAAATCTTGTTTGAAAATACTATAATGAAACCTGATGCTGTGTGTGCTAATTGAAACTACCAGTCTATGCTAAGCCAAGAGTGATAGGTGTGACCACGGGGAAATTTTAATCTAAAACAGCTGAGCCGCCCTTGACTGACATGCCTGGGCAGAGTGTTCCACTGTTCTGCATTTTGAGATATCTGCACATGCATAATGACATGTCTTTGGGATGGGACTCAATATTAAATATGAAACCCTCTATGTTTATATATATATATATATATATTGTACATACAACTGAAGGTAATTATATAGGAGAGTTTCACTGTCTGAATTTTAATTGTGACCTGTCATCTGAAGTCAGGTGTGGTGGTTTGTCAGTACTTGAAACGTTGGGGATTTGGGCTGGTAAGATAGCTTTGACTTAAGGCATTTGGTTGTCAAAGAAGATCAAATCTACAGAATATTCTATAGGGGTGAGTTAGAGATTTTCTTTATATCCCCATATTGGGGATTGAACCTAGGACACCATGCAAGCTCTACCACTGAGATACATCAGTTGTAAGTTAAATACTTTTGTAAATAACTGCAATTTTGAGTTATGATAGTTAAATTCCATCAAACATTGAGTCCTAGACATTTGAGGTAGGTAGATATTAACTATAATATAGAAACCTTTGCCTATTTCACTAGATTATAGTGAAAAAATAGTAAGAGGTCTTAACAGATACTTTACAGGACAAATATGGTGGAACATGCCTTTAATCTCAGCATGTGGGAGGCAGAGGCAGGGGGATCCCCTGTGAGTTCCAAGTTAGCCTTGTCTACAATAGGGAGTTCCAGGACAGCCAGGGCTATGTAGAAAGACTCTATCTCAAGAAAAAAAAAGATATTTTATAGCCTGTATCACATTATAGGAAAGTGCATTGTTACAGGATCTTAGGTAAGGCAAGGGAGGTTCCTAGAATACTTCAAAGTAGCAGGAAGACATATCCCGAGTCTTTGAGTCAGAAGCCCCAGGGGACTCCACAGGACAAGCAACAGCCACTGAACTGTCATGTTCTCCACATTCCAGACAGCGAGTCTCACTAGCAGGCACACGCTGCTCTAAGTGTGAGCAATATAGCAAAGAATATGATAATCCTGGCCCTTCTGGCACCTGTAGCAAGCACCAAGCCTGGCACAGGAGGACAGTTAAACTCCGGGTGAATATACCTCCATGTGGTCGAAGAACAAGAGATGGGAGGATATGAGTGTTTGCTTCACTACAAAAAAAGTTGTGTCAGCAAGCACAAAACCATCTCCAGAGCACCAGGGAGGCTCCTCAATGGAGAATTGCAGGCAGCTCCTGCATGTTGGATTTAGAATAGGCCATATTTTTTTGCGGGGGGGGGGCGTATTTTTAAAGATTTATTTAATTTTATGTATGTGAGTACACTGTCATCCTCTTCAAACCAGAAGAGAGCATCAGATCCCATTACAGATGTTTGTGAGCCATCATGTCATTGCTGGGAAATGAACTCAGGACCTCTGGGAGAGCAGTCAGTGCTCTTATTAACAGCAAAGCCATCTCTCCAAGACTTAGACTGCTAATTTGTAAAAATTCAATTTTATTGATGGATATGAACGTGTGTGCAGTGTGCCTTTGGAAGCCACGTGAGGATGCTGGATCTCCTGGAGATGGAGTCACAGACAATTGTGAGCTGCACAATGTGGGGCCTAGGCACTGAAGCTGGGTCCCCTGGAAGAGGGCAAGCGCTCTTAACAGCTGAGCCACCTCTCTAGCCACAGACTACTAATTTATGTGAAACATGGAGAGAAGGAAGTCCTCAGTACAGACTTCCATACAGAATGTCAGTTTGGATATGCATGCTGGGACAATATGGCTCAGGCATGTCACATTGCTAAGACCCCACTACCTGGGCTCCTCCCACAGTCTCCCACATGCATGACCCTTACCCAGAACAAAGTCCTCGGGAGCCTCTTCTGACAAACATTTTTCCACTTCTTCCGGGGGAAAGAGCATATCTGGTCGGGATCCTGAGAGACCTGCGTGTGAAGGAGGAAGAAAACCATGACCTTATCTGTGCATAATCGAGATAAGTCATTGTAAAGATGAGACCAGGTCCCCAGAATATACTAGAAATGGTGATTAGAGAGGAAGGTGAGCATGTTTCTAAGGGGTGGGGCAAGATGGCCTGGGACCTGACACAGAAAGTCTGTTCCCACACACCTTTAACTTGTGACATATCTCTAGACTTAAACAGAGCTCTGGGAACCCCAAGGGGATAGACATATACTAGGAGTGAAGGCAGAATCATGAGCCAGCCCAATTCCAACCCACTCTGTTGTTCAGGGACCCCAACAAGTCCCCCAAAGTTGAAGCTGAGCCCCGTGCTGTCTAGCTTACCTCAGGGA
This sequence comes from Arvicanthis niloticus, assembly GCF_011762505.2. NCBI lineage: Eukaryota > Metazoa > Chordata > Mammalia > Rodentia > Muridae > Arvicanthis > Arvicanthis niloticus. The sequence goes on along the minus strand of NC_047663.1, from coordinate 70,118,676 downwards.
CCCCAACAAGTCTCCCAAAGGTGAACCTGAGCCCTGTGCTGTCCAGCTTACCTCAGGGACCCCAACAAGTCCCCCAAAGGTAAACCTGGGCCCCGTGCCATCCAGCTTACCTCAGGGACCCCAACGAGTCCCCCAAAGGTAAACCTGGGACCCGTGCCATCCGGCTTACCTCAGGGACCCCAACAAGTCCCCCAAAGGTGAACTTGAGCCCCGTGCTGTCCAGCTTACCTCAGGGACCCCAACAAGTCCCCTAAAGCTGAAGCTGAGCCCCATGCTGCCCAGCTTACCTCAGGGACCCCAACAAGTCCCCCCAAAGGTGAACCTGAGCCCTGTGCTGTCCAGCTTACCTCAGGGACCCCAACAAGTCCCCCCAAAGGTGAACCTGAGCCCCGTGCTGTCCAGCTTACCTCAGGGACCCCAACAAGTCCCCCCAAAGGTGAACCTGAGCCCTGTGCTGTCCAGCTTACCTCAGGGACCCCAACAAGTCCCCTAAAGCTGAAGCTGAGCCCCATGCTGTCCAGCTTACCTCAGGAATCCCAAAAGTCCCCCAAAGGTGAACCTGAGCCCTGCGCTGTCCAGCTTACCTCAGGAACCCCAACAAGTCCCCCAAAGGTAAACCTGAGCCCCGTGCCATCTGCCTTACCTCAGAGACCCCAACAAGTCCCCCAAAGGTGAACCTGAATCCCGTGCTGTCCAGCTTACCTCAGGGACCCCAACAAGTCCCCTAAAGCTGAAGCTGAGCCCCGTGCTGTCCAGCTTACCTCAGGAACCCCAACAAGTCCCCCAAAGGTAAACCTGGGCCCCGTGCCATCTGCCTTACCTCAGGGACCCCAACAAGTCCCACAAAGGTGAACCTGAGCCCCATGCTGCCCAGCTTACCTCAGGGACCCCAATAAGCCCCCAAAAGGTGAACCTGAGCCCTGTGCTATCTGCCTTACCTCAGAGACCCCAATGAGTTCCCCAAAGGTAAACCTGAGCCCCGTGCCATCTGCCTTACCTCAGGGACCCCAACAAGTCCCACAAAGGTGAACCTGAGCCCCATGCTGCCCAGCTTACCTCAGGGACCCCAATAAGCCCCCCAAAGGTGAACCTGAGCCCTGTGTTATCTGCCTTACCTCAGAGACCCCAATGAGTCCCCCAAAGGTGAACCTGAGTCCCGTGCTGTCCAGCTTACCCAGTGAGACCAGGTTACTATAGTTCTCTAGCATTACATCCCGATACAAGGCCTTCTGGGCAGAGCTCAGCCGACCCCATTCCTCCTGGGTGAAGAGCACGGCCACATCCTCGAAGGTCACCGAGTCCTGTAACACAGAACCCTCCTTACCACCCAGGCCACACCACAGAGAAGTTCATACTGGCTGTCTCCACACCTCTCCTGGATCATCCATCTGCAGGAAGCTGGTGTTCAGGGACAAGCTAGGCATTTCCTCAGCATCTCCTAGTGGCCGAGCTTTGTGCTGCAGACAAACTTTGTCCCCAACTGTAGAGAAGCAGTGAGACTGTGCACTTGTCCACTGTGCCCACGTCTCCCACTCTCCACAGCCATAACGTAGCTGGTGCAACCTCTCGGCACAACGCACACTTCCGTGTTTGTGGTGATGGTGGTGTAGATGAACAGAGGGCACTGGCAGAAGTGTAAAAGGATACAGCGCACAGTACTGTACAGCGGCTAACACTGGATAACAACAGCACACCACACTGATACACTTAGTGTCCTCTTTTTAAATCATTACTTTAGCATAACACTCCAATACACTCAAGAAATCTTTCCTGTGATACTCTATGTCACATCTCACCAGCAGCAACCTCACATGTTTTGTGTTTTCTGCAACCCTGGATTACACAAGGAGGCTAGGGTGAATAGCTGACCCAGACCATGTAGGTGCTCACAAATACCCTCTGTGTGTTCACATGAAGACCAAACAGCTACAGGATGCACTTCTCAGAATGGACCAAGTCCTTCAATGGCACATGTCCACTGCCTTCAGTAAGTCTTGTGTGTGTGTTGCATGTGACTTATCCTAGAGCTTGACACATGCCACACAACGATTCTATTATATAGCAATTCCCCTAGCATATAGATGTAGTGTTATAGACTCCTCTCAAAGAAGTTACATGTTGTCTTTAAAAGACATCAATAAATAAATGGAGTCCAGGAAACCCCATGTTCACAGGGAACAGTTCAAATTCCTCCTTTTAGCTCCTGTGTCAGTTCCTGCCTTTATCATTTAGGACTAACATCTTACTGGCTCAGAGAAGTGGAAAGGTTTTCATTTCATGCTAACCTAGAACTCTGCTCAGCGGTGTCATTCACATGCCTCACAGACAGCGCTAAGCTCATTAGGAGGAGATGTGTGGTGGGAGGGAGCAAGTGGGGTCAGGTGTTCGGGGAGACTGGATAAGGACAGCTTCTGGTTAGAGCAAACAACACATACTCTTCAAGTCAAGAACACAACTGGGGGACAGGGGGATGACACTGGATGGTGAGGACTCACAAGGCTCCTCTCCCACTCACCTGGACCGGGGCTGGGAGGTGGCTGACAGCCATTTCTTTTCTCTGGTGAGCTGAGGAACACTGAGTAGGGAGGAGGCAGGGGAGGAACTTTACAACTGCAGGGTTCCTCAGACAAGAGATATCTGCACACCTGTGATGAGAGGGCCAGGTCAAAGGTCACAGGGATGCACCTCAACATCCACATCCTGGCTTCCTCAGTTCCCCTAAAGCAATGAGTTCTTTGTTCAGTTTACTCTGGCGCCCTGCTGCCTTTGAAGGTGGCTGTCCTTGCCTAACCTGTAAAGTGACTGTTCCTATGCCATTTGCATCTTTCCTTTAGTCAGACCCTCCATGCCTTCCTGTTTTGTGTGGCTTTGGCTTTCCCCTGCAGAAAGCTTGCCCAGCCCAGTTCTAAAACACTACCCATGCTCTGTCCTTTCCCCTACAGCTGTGCTTTGGAGACTTAAGACACTCTTTCCTCCTGGGACAGCTTGATCTTAACTAGAGGGAAGGAGGAGGGAGAGAGTTGACTCTCTCCTGAAAGGGAAGGGGATTTAAGCAGGCCAGATGTTCACCTTGGAAGCCTTGCAGCGCAAGTATTGTGTGGCTTAAGGATTCTCCTTCTCTGGGTTGGTTTAAGTGAACAGGAGTTTGTTCAACAGGCAGTGTGTTTGTTCTCTCTCTCTCTCTCTCTCTCTCTCTCTCTCCCTCCCTCCCTCCCTCCCTCCCTCTCACCCTCCCTTCCTCCCTCCCCTTTTCTCCCTTCTTCTCTCCCTCCCTCCCTCTCCCTCCCACCGCCTCCCCCCGTGTGTGTGTGTGTGTGTGTGTGTGTGTGTGTGTGTGTGTAGAAGGGTGTTTCGAGTGGGAGAGTGTAGGGGGTCGGGTTTGGGGAGAATGAATCATTCACATAAGTCACCCTCCACAGTTTTGTCAAGTGCAGGGGCTGCACTGAAAATGTCCTGTACTCGAGTTCCTCAGAGAGAACGTGGAGCCACACTTAGGCATATACCCAGCAGCTGGACGGAACTGTATTTCTGAGTTTGCTGCAAGATAAGCTAGACGTCTTGACCCACCCTTCACATGCAATCAAGTTCCCATCCCTTAGCTCCACCACAAGACAGACCTGCTGGTCCTCTCTCTGTGTGGAATTCAATCTCAGTACATGCGCTGCAAAGTTACGGACATGGGATCCACGCCATCCAAAACGGACCACAACCCACCCTTAGTCTGGGTCCCCTCCGTTCTCACTCCCACACCTGACCTTCGGTCTCTGGACACTGCAGGTCACCTTGGGGCTTCCTTAGAAGCTTGTCCACTGCGGCGACAAAGCATACCCTCGACAGAGCAGTCAGGACACAATGAGCTGGAGCCTGCTGCCCGACGCGGAGCTGCGCCTGCGCATTCGTTTAGGAGCCAGGAAGCCTAATTCCCACAAATCTCCCTGTTGCAGCACTTGGGTTTTTGGACTCCTTTTCTCAGAGGGAGCCCAAGAGCAAAATTGATGAAGTGCGCTTGCGTCGCGTTGTTTTGCGAGCGAAACTACAATTCCCAGAAGCCTCTGCGGTGCGCTATCCTATAGCTGGGCAGACAAGTGGTGAAATAAGGTCCTGGATGCTGTTATCAAGGGAACTAGACCCTAGGATCTGCAAGCAAAGCTAGGGAACGTCCAGGAACTTTGTAATAGCGTCTAGCAGCAGAGAAACAGCTGGAAAGACAATCAGATTCTACAGCCTCTGTTGAAGCTGGACAGGGTAGGCATGGTAGTCCCTGAGTGCAGTGAGGGTTGAGGTAGCAGGGTTGCAGGAGAAGAGGACAAAGGCTCTGGAGGTCTCTAAAACGTAAACAAGTCTCTCTAGGAGCACGGGATGGTATATAGAGAAGTTCGGATTTGCTTCTGATGACTGTATTTTGCAGGACCTGTGGTTATTGAGTGATGTACCAGAATCTTTCCCTGAAAATATCTAGTTGCCTTTGAATATGTAATAAGAGTTTATGGAGGAACTTTCATGTTGGTAAAAAAGTAAACCAAATTCAATTTTAAAAATATGATTTGAGATCGACACTTCTGGTATTGCTGGCCACCCTTTAGGCTGCAATGTCAGTGACTCTATCCTGGGCTTTAGAGATGTCATTCTCTCACTTAGCGTGGTCATAGGTCCATGCACTGTGCAGAGGGTGGAGAAACCGAATGAACCCTGCACTGCAGGGTTGGTGTGACTACGGAAGGTGGTCCATCAAACAGAAAATATTCATCAGGGAGTGAATGACAGGTCAGCAGAGCTATGTTAGGGGATTACAGAGTGAGAAGGGGCAGGGTGCTTGGGAGATTGGACTGTCACAGGAAGAGCTGCCCACAAAGAAGTTGGCTTAGGGTATTTGATGCTTAGCAAGACCAGCATGTTCTCCAGGGACAGGGAAAGAAAAGAGAGCTGAGGATGACAGTGTGTGTGACTCTGAGGCTCTGACCACCATGGTGGGAATGTGGATTCGATTGTGTGTGAGAAGAAAGCAATGGAAGTTCCACATGGACAGATGAAGCTATCTGTACAGACTCTGGTCTGTTCTGGGCAGGACAGATTCAGGCTGAGTTAGGGTTGGCTGTAGGACAGTGACAACTTATGTTGGCTTGATTCCTGACAATCAAATCTCACCTGAAACATCAGCAAAATAAACTAAAAACCCAGATCATGGTGTGGTTGAGGGGGAGAAAGGACACTAGACCTGGAGGTTTGTGCAACAGGCAGTGTGTGGTATACCCTTGCTTGATTATATACCTCTTGTTGGAGGTGATTTGCTTTTGTGCACTGTGTAAGATTGTCTTTGTAGTATTCAAATGGTGATTTTTGTACCAGCAGAGATAAGAGTACAGGCCAGACTTGCGTATTTTTAAGCACCATCTATTTTTGTAAACATCCTCCAACACCTTCTGATTGGCTTAATAACAATGAGTTGAACAGCCTATAGCATAGGAGGATATGATAGATGGAACTTCCGGGCAGAGATAGGAGCTCTGGGAGAGTCTGAGGAGTAAGATTCATCAATGAGACACAGATGAGAGATTCTTTAGTTAGACCCAGGAGAGGGAAGGTTTTTCTATCCAGACAAGGAGGAAGACAGACATACAAAACTGAGGAGAGGTAATCAGCCACATGGCAGTGCATTGACTAACATAAGTGGCTTAGTTTAAGTTGTAAGAGCTAGTTGTGAACAAGGAAGGTAAGGACTAAAGGTTTTATAATTGATATGAGATCACCATGGCATTATTGAGAAGCTGTTGGGTCATAGTAAATCCAATTGGTTCTACTCTAAGACATTGGCTTTGAGAGTCTAGTGGTTCTCCTAGGAGCTGTCAGTTCTGGATGGCAAGCTCATAAATTTAGACATCTGTTTTCAGATATATTGACAATTAAACAGCATTTAGCAGTAGCTGTGTTAGGCAGTTTCCTAAGCACTTTATTATCTAAAACAACCAAAAGCACTAAGGTTTACACCATTAAGAAAGAAGAAAACAGTCACTGATTATGAAATACCTTGAGCAAGGGCCTGATAAGTAGGTGGGGCCAGGAATCCCATTCCTGCTGATGAAGAAAGGTGACAGGGCATCCACAGTGTGTGCCTCGGCTATCTAGGAGGAGACATGTCTTCCAGATTTTCTGATGAACGTAGTGAAACTTTCATTTATATGATTCATTTCTGCTGGGGCTAGTGGAAGTCAGTGGGGGAATGACTATCCTATGGGTAGCCTTCTGCATGTATGTGTATGGGGGTGTGTGCGCGCGCACAGGTACCTGCTGTGTATATCACACACACACAGACACTCACAACCTCTAAACAACACTAGCGGGTAGCTCAGTTGGTAGAGTGCTTGCAGGAATATATTTTGATACCTAGTACAACTGCAACTCAGGAAATAGAGCCAGGCAACACACTGAGTTCAACAACAGCCTGGATGAGGCTATCTCAAAGGTGAAAACAACTGAAAACAAAGTGTAGTGACACCTTTGCTCTCAAATGGCTCTAGCTAGGATTCCTTAATGAGCTTTTCTTACTATTCCCAGCATTTACCAGGCCACACCCATTTCCTTTATGGACTTTCTTTTATTAGAATCTAGGCTAAGAAAGGGGTTGGGAAACACCAAAACTGTTTTCCAGCCTGTTCCCCCTATGAGTTATAGATATGCAAATTAAAGTTTATAGAGGACCAATCTGACTTCTTCAAGACTGGCTACTTTTTCCTAGTTCTTAGTGCTGTGTTGCAGAGCCTAGCATCAAGACTTTTGCTGTAGGGTACAACATCTTCTTTAGCTCCATTTCCTGTCACTCAAAATTGCTCTCAGATAACTAAACCCCCAGAATTTCCTAGGTGTACTCGTGGTTTTGCCATTTTCCCATTATTCTTGTTACTCTGCTATCAGCTGGCTCACTCCCTTGGGCACCCTGAAGTAGGAGCTATTTGACAACCGGGACCAGGTGTCCTTTACTCACTGTACTGTGAATAGGAATGTTTGCAGTTAAGTTATTGTTCTAGCCTGGTATTGTGGGTAGATATGGAACCAGGCCAATTAGTGTAAATATAGGCAAGTGCACTACCTCAACAATATCTTAAGGAGTCAACTCTCAGGGCTGTCGGTGTTCAGCGTTACCTCGGTTGATTGATTAATTTCAAGAAAGAGGCACTGTAGGATGAATTTAGGCTTTTCAGAAGCAGCATCTGTTAGAGTCCAAGAATTGCTGAAGGAAGACCTTAGACTCAAATAATATACAGGGGCAAACAGAGATAAATAACCAGTATTAAGGGGTCAACCATTCATCAAAATGGTGATGACTTGAGAGGCTTGAAGGCCCCTTTTATGCAGGGGTAGGGGGATTTTTCCAGAAGAAATATGTAACCTCTAATATGATTGGTAGGGGGCAAAGCAATGACAGTAGCACCATTTTGATTGGTTGCTATGCTAGTTTCTTTATATTTGGTGATATCTTGAAGAATTTTGGAAGCCAGCCCAGTTCGGGCCTTATTATTTCCTTGAGCAAATTATCCCTGGACCTCAGTCAGCTCCAGATTTATCTTCCTTCCCTAAGTCAGGGCCATAACTGAGCAAAGGCCCAGTCAGTGGCTGTTAGGAGCCACCGTGAGCGTGACAGCATTCGCCATTACAAGATGGTGCGGGCATCCTGTGCCCCCACAAGTAAACAACTATCTGCGCAGGTGCAAAAGGCAAAAGCGAGCCAAAGTCACTGCCCATCCCTGGGGCATAATATGGGGTGATGAGTGAACAGCCAATCAGAAGTGAACACGCCACTCTAGGGTACATATAGCAGTGCCTTTCCCGGGCTTTGGGTCTTTCTGCTTCTGCTGATACAAGAATAAAGCCTCGCTGTAGTAACCACCCGAACACTGCCTCACATGTCTCTTTCACGGGTGAAGGGGACTCGAAAAGGGGCGTGGAACAATTTGGTGCCGAAACCCGGGAATTTCAAGGCGCCGCGGGAGACCCGTCCCCCCCCCCCCCCCAGATTCAGGGTGGGTTAAAAGACTACAGGATCAAGGTACGTCTCTGAGAGATATGTTTGGGGTGGAAGCCTTTGTTGTGAGCTGATTGTCACCCATTGCCGCCGCCGCACTAGTTGGCCTCTTGCTTGTGTTGCTTTTGCTTTTAGCTTGTGTTGTGGGGATCCAGCTCGCAGCACAGCTAATAGTGCAGGTCAAGAGGTTTCAAGAGAGGTCCACTCCAGAGTATCAGAAACAGGGCGTGTTAGCTGGCATCAGGCCAAGGAGCCTGGGGAAAAAGACAAGGTCAAGGAGCCTGGAAAGGAGAAGAAGGCAAAAAAGCCTGGGCAACAGAGGCAGGCCAAGGAGCCTGGTCATAGAAAAGAGTACTCAAAAGGAACAGGGGCCACTGCAGGGCCTGTTAAGGTTAAGGACCCTTCACCGGCTGGTGAAGAGAGAGTGGAGTTCGGGGGGACCCCCCTGTACCCCATTAAGGAGCTTGCCTCCATAGACCTTGGCAGCTCCGAGGAGGAGAGCCTAGAGGAGGAAGCAGCTGCCTGTGCAAAGGATAGCCGTTCTGGGATAAGACTAAGAAAGACCTTGAATCCCTCGGGCCCGCCCTTGCCTCCAGCCTATGCCCTGGGGAGTGTCTCTAATTCATTTCTCAGCCCAGGAGATCGGAGACAGCTACAGCTTGCATTTCTGGTCTTTGAAGCAGCAGAAGGCACTCGTGTTCATGCCCCAGTAGAGTATAGGCAGGTCAAAGAATTAGCTGAGGCAGTACATGCATATGGAATTGGAGCTAATTTTACTGTATCCCAAGTGGAGAGATTAAGTACAGCTGCTATGACGCCAGGAGACTGGCAGGACACAGTGAAGGCGGTACTTAACAATATGGGCCAATACCTAGAGTGGAAGGCCTTGTGGCACGAGGCACTGCAAGCACAAGCCAAGATTAATGCAAACACTGAGGGACAGCAATTATGGACTTTTGACATGCTGGCTGGAGTTGGCATACACGCGAACGACCAGATCACTTATCCCGGGCAGGTCTACGCACAGATAGCATCAGCTGCAATAAAGGCATGGAAGTCTCTCCCTAGGAAGGAAGGTAGTAACTTTTATTTGTCCAAGATAATTCAGACATCTAATGAGTCTTTTTCTGACTTTGTGGCCCGCATGACTGAGGCAGCTGGCAGAATCTTTGGGGAACCAGAGCAAGCAATGCCATTAATTGAACAGATGATCTTTGAAAATGCCACAGCTGAATGCCATGCAGCCATTGCTCCTCAGAGAGCCAGAGGGTTACAAGACTGGTTGAGAGCCTGTCGAGGCTTGGGAGGTCCACTTACTTACTTACTTACTTACTTACATACAGTGGGGTCTACATGTTGCTACTGAGAAAGTTCAATTTTCAGAAATTGGCTCCTTTTTAGGGACGGTTATCTATCCAGAAAAGATAATTCCTCAGAAATTGGAGATTCATAGAGACCATTTACATACTTTGAATGATTTTCAGAAATTATTAGGTGATATAAATTGGTTAAGACCATTTTTAAAAAATTCCCTCGGCCAAGCTGAAACCTTTATTTGATATTTTGGAAGGAGATACTCATATTTCCTCACAGAGGGCCTTAACACTGGCTGCGAGCCGTGCTCTGCAAGCAGTAGAAAATGCTTTACAAGATGCCCAGTTAAAACACATAGATGAAACCAAAACCTTTGACTTATGTGTTTTTAAAACTAGACACTTACCAACCGCTGTATTATGGCAGGAGGGGCCTTTGTTATGGATTCATCCCAATGCTTCTCCCGCAAAGATTATTGAAAGGTATCCAGATTCAGTCGCTCAGCTTGCCCTTCATGGACTAAAAGCAGCCATTACCCATTTTGGAAGGGAGCCTAAGGTTTTGATAGTGCCTTATACTGCCCATCAAGTCCAAATACTAACGGTGACCTCTGATGTTTGGGCAGTGCTGGTTACTTCCTTCAATGGTCAAATAGATAATCATTATCCTAAGCATTCCATCTTACAATTTGCCTTAACTCAAGCTATCATATTTCCACATATTGTGTCTCAGGAGCCACTCCCAGATGGAATGGTAGTTTATACCGACAGGTCTAAAACAGGAGTGGGTGCCTATGTGGTTAATGATAAGGTTACATCCAAACAATACCATGAAACCTCACCTCAAATTGTGGAATGCCTAGTGGTGTCAGAGGTTCTGGAAATCTTTCCAGGTCCCTTAAATATTGTTTCAGATTCCTTCTATGTGGTTAATGCAGTGAAAGCATTAGAAGTTGCTGGGTTAATTAAGACATCTAGCAGACTTGTAGAAGTTTTTCAAAAGATTCAGCTTACCCTGGCTAAGCGAAGATTCCCTGTCTTTATAACTCATATTAGTGCTCACTCAGGCTTACTAGGACCTATGTCCTGTGGAAATGACCTGGCAGATCGAGCCACAAAGTTGATTGCAATTGCCCTTTCACCAAAATTAGATTTGGCTAAAGCCTTTCATAAAAGGTTTCATGTGACAGCTGAGATGCTACAAGGTCGATTTAACATTACTAGAAAGGAGGCTAGAGATATTGTGACTCAATGCCAAAACTGCTGTCAATTCCTACCTGTTCCCCATACCGGAATTAACCCTCGGGGAATTAGGCCATTATAGATCTGGCAAATGGATGTTACTCACATCCCATCCTTTGGCAAATTACAATATTTGCATGTTTCCATTGATACCTGTTCTGGAGTTACGTTCGCCTCTCCATTGACCGGAGAAAAGGCGGCCCATGTTATTCAACATTGTCTCAAGGCTTGGAGTGCCTGGGGAAAGCCTAAAATCCTTAAAACGGACAATGGACCAGCCTACACTTCTCAAAAATTTCAACAATTTTGTTGCCAAATGGAGGTGACACACCTGATGGGTCTTCCTTACAACCCTCAGGGACAGGGCATCATTGAGCATGCTCATCGTACCCTTAAAACTTATTTGATAAAACAAAAAGGAGAAGTTGAGGAAGCTCTGCCATGAGCTACTGTTTCTCTGGCATTTTTTACTCTCAATTTTTTGAATTTGGACAATCAGGGCAATACAGCGGCTGATCGCCATTGCCTAAAACCAACTAGGCCAAAAGAAATGATAAAATGGAAAGATGTTTTGACTGGTCAACGGAAAGGCCCGGATCCTATTTTAATAAGATCCAGGGGAGCGGTTTGTGTTTTTCCACAGGAAGAAGACAACCATGCGGTGACTCGCGGTTCCTGAAAATGACCCCCGAAGGATTCATCTGCAGACGCTCTCAGTTCTCATTTGGACTCTCCTAAATTGGGTTCCTAGTATATATAGTGAATTTAGATGGCTATCCTAACTGCTTTTCCAAAACCTATGCCTTTGCCTTCTTAAAAGGCACCGCTTCTGCTAAACAGAATTTCTCCTATACCCTTAACTGTAATGCCTCACTCCAGTTTGTGTGTATCCTCCATTTCTTTTCATCCTATCCAACAACTCCTTTAATACTTCTACCTATGTAACTTGCTTTATGTCCCAGTGCCGGTCTGCTCTTGTCTATAAGCAGCCCCTAATAGCCAGTATACCACTTGGATCCCTATTCCCGGTTCAGACGTCTGGGACCTTGACCTTATTTCGACAGAAGAGAGATTTTGATATAACTGCAGCCATTATCACTGTTGTTGCCATCTCTGCAGCTGCAGCTGTGACAGCTGGCATGGCCTTGGCTGATCAGGTTACAGCAGCTACTGTTTTTAATCAAATTTCAGAAAAGACCTCTGAGGCTTTGAGCACTCTACAGAAAGTGGATGCATACCTGGCATCAGGCATCCTGTTGGTTAATCAGAGAGTTGATTTGCTCCAAGCCCATGTGGAGCAGCTCACGGATGTGGTTCAAATAAGCTGCGTGTCAGCAACCCCACGTCTATGTAGTATACCTCTGAGATTTGTGAATGATGCATTTGTTCAAAGCCATAATCTTTCTGCTTATTTACAAGGGAGTTGGACTGGGGAGCTGGACCAGATGCAGCAGCAATTGCAGATCCGGATCTTGAGCCTTGATGGAACACGAGTGGACCCTGTTACCCCTGGCGATTTTACTTCTTGGCTTACCTCTGCCTTTTCTTTCTTTCTTAAAGGGTGGGGATAGGTCTGTTTGGTGCAGCCCTATGTTGTGGATTAGTGTTCATGTTATGGTTGGTCTGTAAGCTCAGAGCCCAACAAAAATGTGACAAGGCCGCTATCGCCCAAGCACTCGCAGCCTTGGAGCAAGGATCTCCCCCTGAAATTTGGCTATTTATGCTAAGAAAGTATCTGATGACTGAGACCCTCAGTTGATGCACCCCAAGGGTTCAGCCCATTACACTGGGTCGATGAGAGGTCTAAGTCCAGCCAGCCCTTGCCTGAATAACTGTGGTACCTGAATATTTAGAAGTGTTTGCGAGTGGGTACTCAACAGGGAATGTTCCACGAACGTGGATAGATTTCCCGAAAGTATGCCTGATTGCACAAAGGTTTGATGCCAAAAACCTCCTCTCCTGGTGGCGCCCCAGGGCGCAGGCTCCCTTTCCCCGTCAAAAGGCATCGAGATGGGTATGGGAAGTATTACTCATTGCACGACGACAAGAGAAGAAACCCATTACAATATCTCATTTTGCACAGGGGATCAGGCCTCTGCTTTCCCTCACTGAGTTGGTGCTGCGCTTGATAGGCAAAAGGCTGTTCCATCTTAATAAAATAGAAAGGGGGAGATGTTAGGAGCCGCAGTGAGCGTGACAACATTCACCATTACAAGATGGCGCGGGCATCCTGTGCTCCCACAAGTAAACAACTATCTGCACAGGTGTAAAAGGCAAAAGCGCGCCAAAGTCACTGCCCATCCCCGGGGCGTAATATGGGATGATGCGTGAACAGCCAATCAGAAGTGAACATGCCACTCTAGGGTACATATAGCAGTGCCTTTCCCAGGCTTTGGGTCTTTCCGCTTCTGCTGATACAAGAATAAAGCCTCGTTGTAGTAACCACCTGAACACTGCCTCACATGTCTCTTTTGCGGGCGAGGGGACTCAAAAAGGGGCGCGGAACAAGTGGCTCCTCCCGAAGAGCCCATTATGCTTCCTGGGGAACTGAAAACTTTTATTCCCAAGTTTTTGGACCTTTCAGGTTGATCATCCTCTGAAGGACTGAATTTCCCACTTTGCCTCTTCATTGTTACACAAAGGTGCCTTTAGGAAGCCAATTTCCAAATACCAAAACATCTCATCTCATCTAGGAGTTTTTTGAGGAACCATTACCTAAGCAATTCTCAGACACACAAAACTTCCTGGTTTGCCAGGTACTTCTTGGGAATAAATTATGACAAACTTTAGTGACTCGTTTGGGAAGAGGAACTCCATAAATTTCAAGTAACAAACACTATTTCCAAAGGTTACTTCACATTCTACAAAGGCTACCTGGTCTTAGTACTCCAGAGTTCATGGCAGATACAATGGGTATGCTAAAATTCGGTTATACAGGCTGCCTTCCTTTCTTCCTTTCTTCAGGTAAAATTATTTTTTACTTGCCAGAGTAATTGTTGCCTCAGAGGCTTACTTCCTCCATCTGCTAACCTGGGTGGAGTCCTAGGCTTCTAGCCTCTGCACAATCTTACCTAGGCCTAGAGTGTTTTCAGCCTCTGAGACTTACTGCAGGATACGCTCATCCTTTCTTGTTCTTTCTGATCCCTGGCTCGCTGATTCAACTCAGCTGTTCTGGCTCAAACTCCTCTCCAAGCTGACTGATTCAATATGACTTCTCTCTCAGCCTCTCCTGAATTGCTCTACTTGGCATTATACTAACATTGGCAATCTGTCCAGTGGATCTAAGGATCTATTGGATCCTTCTCATTCTCTGGCTCATTCTGTCTTCACTGGTGTCTAGCTTGTTCTTCTCTGCAACGTTCTCTGTGCATCTCTTCCAGCAAATTGCCTCCTTTCTTTTCCCCCTTTGCATTGCCACTTAAGTAGATTCCCTTTCCTCTCTGTTCTCATGAGAGTTGGGCATTTCCGATTCTGTCAAATCTTTCTCTGATTAATCTCTTTGCCTCTAAATTTTTATATCACTTTCAAACATGGCTGCTTTCTTATACAAACTAACTTTAACTTCATCGTTTGGAATTAAAGGTGTACTAAGGGCCAAGCCACATCACAATCAGAAACAGCCATTTTCAGTAAATAACACAATTTTGGTATTCACAGTGTGATCAAATAGTCTGCAATACGTTCAAGAACCAGATGCAGGACCTCTTAACAGCCAAATGTTGGAGGCTGTGTCACAGGAGCCATAAAAGCACAGGCAGGACCCTCCTTCTTGCCCCAATTTATGGCTACCTCATGATGCACCCACAGAAGTTGTTAAAATGGTATTTGTCAAAACAGTGATGCCTCAGCCTGCCGCTGTCCTTGGTGCTGATACATCATTTCCCAACTCAGTCTGCTGCCTTCTATATGTACAAGAGCTGGGGGGGGGGGGGGGGGAGAGGGGAGTACCTTTTTTCTTGCATCAGCCTAAGACCTTTATGAAATACCACAGTAAAATCTCTCTCACAGGATCCATCCACTTTGGTAGTACCTCCTTTCCAGCCTCCCTGAACAGCTTTAGTCAAAGTCACCTGTGGCCAGAAAGGACTTCCCATCCTAACCCATGGTCCTGATGCGGATACCACAGTAAAATCTCTCTCACAGGATCCATCCACTTTGGTAGTACCTCCTTTCCAGCCTCCCTGAACAGCTTTAGTCAAAGTCACCTGTGGCCAGAAAGGACTTCCCATCCTAACCCATGGTCCTGATGCGGGGAAAGGAGTGGTAGTGGTGAAAATAAGCCAGAAATCCCTGAACAGGAAAACCCACCAATCCATGAGCTAGATACTTTACTTGCATAAATTTTGTAAGAAATCATCTTAACCCTAGTAGTATGTCACCTCTATGTTCTTACATGAACGTAGTTAATAAGACTGCTGTCTGCTGCACCAGGAAACTACAAAAGCTGTGCCCAGCTACCTGTAAAGAACAGGCTGTGTGAACATATAAGGAAATGTGCTTTTGCTTTGTGTTTATTCTCTGTTTTAAGGAAGCAAGGGTTGAAACTAATGATCTGGGATTCATAAAATAAATGTAAATTTAAGAATTTCTAAAAATATTACTAATAATAATCAAAGCCTTGATGACATAACTTTAGTAAATTTAAAGACTGGGTTCAGACTCTCTGGTCAGGAGAATGCTGAAACATGAGAGCAAAGGAAAAGGAATGAGAAGGAAAGAGAAGGAGGAACAATGACGAGAATCCTCTGGAACAGAGAGAGAACCTGAACTGACAACTTGCATCCACTACTGACTCTGAGTTATTATTGAATTAGCACTGCTCCCATTCCTGCC
The DNA here is from genome assembly GCF_011762505.2 of Arvicanthis niloticus. Lineage (NCBI taxonomy): Eukaryota > Metazoa > Chordata > Mammalia > Rodentia > Muridae > Arvicanthis > Arvicanthis niloticus. The sequence goes on along the minus strand of NC_047663.1, from coordinate 70,103,271 downwards.
TTTCCCAGGACACCCCTCACGCTAAGGATGGACCTCAGCAAACCACTAATTGATGAACAGAAACAACCACTAATCTCTGGACAGAAAACCCCACCAATCCCTGAGCTCCCCAAGCTCCGGAATTGAAATCCCACCAATCCTCAATCTAGACATCTCTATCCTTAAAAGCCATGCCCCCTAAAAATTTTTTATATAAACCCTGGCCTTTGTTCAATTTCCTGCTGTTCACTCTTAGGAGCCCACCAAACCTCACTCTGGAAATCCCTGTCCTTAAAAGTTGCCCCATAAGAAATCCGTATAACTCTCAGCTTTTGTTCAATTCCCTGCTGTCTACTCCCAGGAGCAGAAGTAGCCACTCCTAATTCATCCCTCATCTCCATGGGCCCTCAAATAATTTTTTTTATGAGATGGACTGCCTGGTGTGCCTCTCATCCAAAGAAGCCAAGAGGCAATGAAGAGGAGGAAAGAATTGAAGAAGGGGAGTGGAGCTGAGGCTCCTGAACGCCTCAGCTCAGCTGGGGCTCCCCTCCCCTGGGAGCTACACTGCCTCTACTGAGGAATCTTCCACTCAGAGCTGTGTGGTTCCTGGGCTCCTATGTTTCAAGATGCCCTTCCATTGAGAAATTGTTCCTTGGGAAACCCAAGGGTTGTGTAGTCCCTAGGATTCCATGTCTCAGGATGCCCTACCATTGAGATACCTTCTCACTTCATAGCTGTGTGGTTCCTGGGCTTCTTTCTGAGTCCTATGATACAATTTCACCCAAGCAGGAACACTTACAAACTAAGACCATCACTTGGGGGCGTTTTGCATTATGCAAGACAATTGATCAAATACAGAGAGACACTGCAGGATGGATTTAGGCTTCTCAGCACCAGGGGGATCAGTTCCTCAAGGGCTGAACACTGACAGCTTCCTAGAAGCTCTTCTCAGGCACTTATCGGTTGTCATGAAAGAGCCATCATGTAAGCAATTTTTATCATCCAAGTAATACTCAGCCATATGAGACTTCCTGGTTTCCCAAGCATGTCTGGAGACCAAGATATACACAGGCTCTGAGAATCCTTCAAAAGAATAATCACATAAAATCTCAGGTAACAATCCCTGACAAAAGGCTACTTCAAAGCTTAGGTGCACTACTCCAGCGTCAATAGTTCTGCTAAATTCTGCCTTAATCACTGTCCCACAAAACACGATATGTTATGTTTACAATTACAAAATCCAACTCAACAAGATAGGAAATTCAAATCACTCTAGACTCCTCTTGTTCAAATAGTCATATTTAACCAGTTGGCAATTTTTTCTGGGTCCTGTGTCATTATCATTTTGGTATCATTTCTCTTCTCATCACACTGCCACATTCATAGCTGCTGAAAAATTGAAAAAATATAAACTTAATTTTAGTTTTTTCATTATATCTTGTAGAGGGCAAAAAATAAGCACACAGATAAGCCCTGAGATAAGACTGGAGAAGCCAAGCTTCTCTCTCCAAAGGGAGAAGATATTTGTCTGTTCTCCTGAAATGCTGAAATGTAGTTTACAACCTGGTAATCTTTTGCTAACTGTTGAGCCAAGCTCCTCCCATATCCCTCAATACTGTTTGTTTTTCCTAGACTTCTCCTCCCCCCAAACCGTGAGCATTTTTCTAGGCCATAAAACTCACCCTTATGAATGATGTCTCTTGAACTAAACAGTCCTTGAAATCCAGAAAGCCTGCAGAGATTTTCCCACAAAATCTATCTCTTAGGACTTAGTCAATATATGCTTAATAAATCTAATACTATAATGATGTGTAAACTATTACTGTGGCAGTTCTGAGTAGGTTTTGAATTGCAAAGGTTTTATTAATTTGTTAATTCCTATGTCTATTAGTTTCTTAGGGTTTCTATTGCTGTAATGAAACACCATGACCAAAGCAACTTTTGAAGGAAAAGGTTTATTTGGCTTACATGTCCATATTACTGTACATCACCAAAGAAAGTCATGACAGGAACTAAACAAGGCAGGAACCTGGAGGCAGGAGCTCATGAAGAGGCCATGGAGGAGTGCTGCTTGTTCTACCTGCTTTCTTATAGAACTCAAGACCATCAGCCTAGGGATGGCACCAACCACAATGGCTGGATCCTCCCACATCAATCACTCATTAAGAAAATGCCCTACAGGCATGCCTACAGCCCAGTCTTATGGAGGCATTTTCTTAATTGAGATTTCCTTCTCTTAGAAGACTTTAATTTGTGTCAAGTTGACATAAAACTGTCCAGCACAGTTAATGTTCAATTCATCTGTATTTAATTCATCTGCATTTCCATGTCTGTCCAATAAGACACAATGATATGTATTTGATTCCTAGGGAATTAGAGACAATATTTAAGTCACATTGTCATCTAAATATAGTACATTTATTTATCAGCAGTTTAATGACTATTAGCTGAGAATTCAAAACAGCATGCTATGGCATTAAAATATGCACAATTTATCTGCCACCTAGAAGCCACTAGCCTACATTTTAAGAGAGTTAGAAATTTAGGGATCGAAGGACAATAAGAGTCAGAGGTAGAAAACTTTAACCTAAAACACCCCAAAATACTCCATAGCAAATACAACAGCAATTACCAAAAAATTCCCTGCATTTTCGTGTTGGGCATTTTGGTTAATACAGCTCCTATAAACCTTCTATATGCCAGATCTCTCATTACCAGATAAAGAGACTGTGACTTGTTCAAGCAAATGGGAGGTTAGAACTGGGTTCAACCAGATTTTTGGCTGTCCAGTTAATCACTAGCACATGATCCATTCAGTGTGAACTCTGTGATGATTTCCCAGTGTGACACACAGAGCTTATCTTTAGCCTATGTCTTCATCATTTACATCTGAGCTACACAAATCTGAAGTTCACTCAGATCTGAATCAAGTGTTCATCACTTTCATATGGTTACTCACTATGGTTTTATTACCTGGTATGCTATATTGTACTTCAACTAAAAGGTTACCACATTAGTTATATTTACAAAGTATCTATATCAATGTGACATCTGATTAGTATCAAAAGATCAATCAAAATGAAGGAGTTGGTGAAAACTTTTCTCACGTATGAGTCCTCTGATGTCTTGTAAGGTTTGTACTCCTACTGAAAGATTTTCCACATTCATTACACTGATAGGGTTTCTCTCCTGTATGTATCCTCTGGTGGACTATAAGGGATGAATTCTTAATGAAAGCTTTCCCACACTGATCACATTCATAGGGCTTTTCACCAGTATGAATTCTTTGATGTTCAATAAGATAGGCACTTTGGCTGAAGGCCTTTCCACATTCAGTGCACTCATAGGGCTTTTCTCCAGTGTGTATAACCTGATGTACAGTTAGGGATGATCTTCCAGTGAAATGCTTTCCACAGGTTATACACTCATAAGGTTTCTCACCAGTGTGAATTCTGCGATGCTGAGTAAGGGAAGAATTTTTACTGAAAGCTTTTCCACACTGGTTACATTCAAAAGGTTTGACTCCAGAGTGAAGTCTCTGATGTTCTATAAGGTATGTACTTTGACTAAAGGACTTACCACATTTGTTACATTTGTAGGGTTTTTCTCCAGTGTGATTTCGCTGATGTAGAGTGAGAGTTGAACTTTTACTAAAGGCTTTCCCACATTCACTGCATTCATAGGGCTTTTCACCAGTGTGACTTCTCTGATGAACAATAAGATGCATGCTTTGACTGAAGGCCTTTCCACATTGGTTGCATTCATAGGGTTTTTCTCCAGTATGAGTTCTCTGGTGCACTGTAAGATTCATGCTTTGTGTAAAAGCTTTTCCACAATCATTACATTTGTAGGGCTTCTCTCCAGTATGAATCCTTTCATGTTGAATAAGGGATGAATTCTTACGGAATGCTTTCCCACACTCTTTGCATTGATAAGGTTTCTCTCCGGTATGAGTTCTTTGATGAACAGTAAGGTTCATACTCTGACTAAAGGCTTTCCCACACTCATTACATTTGTAGGGTTTTTCTCCTGTGTGAGTTCTTTGATGTACAGTGAGGGAGGAGCGTTCAATAAAATGCTTGTCACATACGTTGCATGTATAAGGTTTCTCCCCAGTGTGAATCCTCTGGTGCTTAAGCAGGGATGAACTCTGGCTGAAGGGTTTCCCACACTCATCACATTCATATATTTTCTTTTGTACAAACATTCTTGAAGTTTTTATTAACTCAGAATTGTGTTTAGAATCTTTTCCATATGAATCCCAATTACGAGGTCTTATTTTCACAGGAATGCTTTGTGGTACATTAAGCATCGAACGCTCAACGGAACATTTTTCAGTTTTATTACCTCTGCACACACTCTTCTCATTATTAAATTCCTTTTGGGCCACTGTCACTTGGCACAGATATCTTTCGTGTTGCCCCTCTAACCAACAAGTAGGATCCCAGACAGCCCCCAAAGCTGAATGCCAGAGATCTTCCCTGTCCATTATGACCCCATTGGGCAAAATTTCAGTAATGGTGGACTTTGGAGTTGACTCTGGTTTCAAGTCTTGTCTCCCGGCCTGCAATAAAGTAAAACTTCAGATGCACATTGATTCCTGTGCTAAGTGACTAGAAGCTACATGTGGTGGATGTCCTAGGAGAATAAAGGTAGAATAACTGTTATGGGCACTGAAGAAATTTCTAACATAGTTCTACAATTCCTAGAGCAATCAAAAGGTAAAGAACAATGTACCAGTCCACAACAGCAGAAGAACTAAGACAGTGGCAGATCCACTGGAGAAGTGGAGGGAAGGGGCTAGCTCATTCAGGAGGGATGGATCAATCGTTAACTAGGGGAACTAGGGGAAAATACACAGAAGAGGCTGGCTAGGGAAAGCAGGTGAGAATGACGTGATATGTTTTGATGATTACTTAATCCACTTGACAGAATTTAGAGTCATCTGGGAAGGCAATCTCAGTGAAGAATTATTTAGATTGAGTTGACCTATGGAGGATTATTGTGATTCTATTAATTGATGTGAGAATGATCACCTGTGCCTTCTCTTGGGCAGGGGATCCTGTATAAGCTGGTGATAGATAGGAAGATGGCCACTAACAAGTATGCATTCACTGTCCTCTTCTGACTGCAGATGTATGGTGACCAGCTCCCTCAGCCACCTGTCACTGTGGTCTTCTCTACTGTGAGTAGACTTCAGGGGCCACTGAGTGGAATAAACACTTTCTCTCTTAAGTTGCTTTTGTCAGAGTAGTTTATCACAGCAACAGAGAAGTAACTTAGAAATCTGTACTAGAAGTGGACTGTTAGTGTGTATACTTGACTGTGTCATTCTTCTGCCTTTGGACACATCTGTGGCTAGAATGTGGAAGAGTCTGGTATACTGAATGCAAGAATCAGAACTTAACTCATTCTGGGGAGAGCTTACAAAAGTGAGATAAAGGATCTTTGTTTCACAAGGAAACAAGGATTCTATCAGGGACTGGGCTAGAGGCCATTAGTTTTATATTTTGTTGAAATATCTGAAAGTTGGGTTACATACATTTATAACACGGTAATTAGCCTATGGAGACAAGGGGTAGGTTATGCTTAAAAGTGATTTGTTTTGGTATCATATTGACAGGGGTGGGGTTCTGAGCATTGGCATTGTTAACAGCATCTAGATTTATCTGGGAAGGAAGCCTCAATGAGGCATTGTTAGGTTAGGTTGGCCTAAGGACATGCCCGTCAGGGATTATCTTGATTACACTTATTGACGTGGGAAGACCCGTATAGACTGTGGATGAGATCACTCCCTGGGCAGAGAATCCTTTCTAAGGTGAAACCAGCTGAGTGATAGCAGGCATGCACTCATAGCTCTGTTGGATTCATGTGACCAGCGGTCTCTGTCTCCTTTAACTGTGTTTTCTCTGCCATGATGGTACTGTAAGCTGAAATACCTTCTTTCTCCCCTATGTTCGTTTGTTAGAGCAACTAGAAAAGAAACCAAGATGTGTATCCATCCTGCATTCTCACTAATAGTTTCTTACAACTCTATGCCAAATCAATCTAATAAAATATCAAAGTATGAAAAAATTGTTGTCCCTTGAGTCATTCACGACAGTTTAAACTGTGAATTTTAACACTACCTTAATGATTTGCCTGTTTATTTGTGTATGGGATTTTACAGATCTAATATAATCGATAAAGAGTAAGACACTATTTATAAACGGCCCTTAGAGAATACCCTCATCTACAACATAAAGAACAGAACACATTTGAAGCTCACAACTTTTAATGGAGGATGGTGCTGTTTTAAACGCCTCTCTTCTTAACTTTTAAACAGACAGTTCCACTCGTAAATATAATAAGCCTAAATATCTCTACTCTTTCCTAATTTTTTTTTCTATGAAGTTGAGAATTTGTGCTGAGAGGAGAAAGGTGAAGAGAATCTGTTGAACTGCTAAAGGTAACTGAGCAGAAGAAAGGACTTTGGAGTTGCTCAGATTCGTAAGACTCCATTTCGTATCACAGACAAAATGTCCAGGAGGCATTGAGGAATGAGGACAGGAAACTGCAATCTGAGAACCAGCTTTAGGACTGTCAATCAAAGTTAACATAACAGAGATTAACATGGGGAACAGTAAGCCAAAGGCATAGAAGCAAGAAATATATGTAACAGGGCTTTCCCCTTCCGTGCTGACCTGCTTTAACAAACAGAAAAACCAAAAGTCAAGTAGGAGTTACCACCAGATACATGCCCTGAATAACTCTGCAGAACATGTTTATCTAGTGGTGTCAGCAAGCAATATGAGCTGGCAGTTGTCTCTTGCTCCAGTTCACTCTGGCAGCATCCAATTATCCAGTTCAAGTTCTTTGAGAATATGTGAATTGCTACCCAGAATCCAACAAAAAGTGCAGGGGGAAATCTTTTAGCACAGACAAATGGTGCCACTGCAAAGAAGAGCCAGAAAAGGGAACTGTGGTGGCTGATCTTGATTGTCAACTTGACTGCATTGGAGCCACTTTCTTCATAGAAAGGGCAACATTTTTGTCCTTACTGGAATAGATTCTTTTTCTGATTACAGGTTTGCCTTTCCTGTATGGAATGCTGCCAGCAGTAGCATTGTAGACTGATAGAAAGCATTCTTCACTGTCATGTTATTCAATATAGCATTGGTTCTAACCAAGGAACTTATAGCCAGAGAAGTGTGACAGTGGGCCTATGCGCATGGAACCTATAATCCTTAAGCAGCTGGCCTGATAGAATGATGGGCTTGCCTTTTGAAGACACAGTTACAGTGCCAATTAGGTAGCATCAGCCTGGATGGCTAGAACAGGGCTCTCCAGAAGGTTTATGCTTTTAATCTTCACCCAATATATAGTACAGTTTACCCCACAGTCAGGATTCACCGGCCCAGGAATCAAGGGAGGTGGAAATGAGAAAAGTCCCACTCATCAACCCTAGTGATTCATTTGAAAAAATTTGCATCCTGATCCTATGACCTTAAGTTCTGCTGGCCTGGAAGTTTGGTTCCAGATGAGGCTGCGATCCTGCCAGGACACAACAAAACTCCACTGAACTGGAAACTCAGTCTTGTCCCCTGGCCACTTTGGGTTTCTGATCCTCTGAAGCCAACAGGCTAAGAAAGGAAGAACAGTGTTAGAGGGGCAACTGCTCCAGATTACCAGAGAGAAATTGGCTTGCTTCTCTACAATGGAGGTAAGAAAGATTAAGCCTGGAGTGCAGGAAATCCTTTAGGGTGTCTCTTGGTGCTACCATGGTTTGTGATTAAAGTCAGTGAGAAACTAAAACACCCCAACACAGGCAGGATGACAAAGTCCAGACCCTTAGGAATGAAGGTATGGATCACTTCTCCAGGAAAAGAACCAAGACCTGCTGAGGTGCTTGCTGAGGGTGGAAAAAATACAAAATGGGTAGTTAGGCCACATGACAGAAAACAAATTGCCATTGACATGAGTGTTTCTTTCCTATTTTTTTAAGGATGAGTTTGTGCATATATACATATATATTAACTGATATTTGTGTTTTTAAATTTCTTTGTCATGTAATATAATATCAATTGAGATAATATTAATGGTTATCATATGTAAATTATGAGATACTAAAAGACTGAGCATTCCTCAGGGGACATTGCTGCCTATAATACACTTATGGTTATAGTTGGGATGGTTACATCTTATTAAGTGGGATTATGGCCTTGTTATCATTTTCATTTGGAAATTGGCCATGATGTGATTGTGTGTCAAGTTGACAAAGAATAGACTTGTGATGGCTAGAGTGGTTGTCAACTTTACTACATCTGTAATAACTAAAACCCAACTGTTGGGCATGTCTGGGGGTGGGGGGTTACTTGACTGGATCATTTGAGGTGGGAAGACAAATTTGGGACATCTGAAGTAGGAGCTCCCTCCCCTAAATCTGGGCCACATTTGGTGGCAGCTCACATAAAAGGACACGGAAGAAGAAAGCGTTTGCTTTTGCCTGTTTGCCCTCACTCTCACTAAGGGCTCATCTATCCTACTGCCAGGGCATTCCTTTGCTGGACCAGAACCTATTTCTTTGGAATTCTAATACAGATTGAAGAGCAGCTGATACACCTAGACCCGTGGATTTTTGGCCTTTCTTTCAAGAGAGCCATTGTTGAACTATCTAGTTGGACCATAGCCTGTATACCACCCTAATAAATCCCCTTCTGTTTCTCTAGAGAGCTGTGACTAATACAGAAATTATCACAAATTAGAATAGTGGTCAGTGTTGAGTAGAGGTTAGACCATGCAAAGAATGCTTGTTCTTGGTCTAGGTTCTGGACCTGGGTGTCTGCTGTCTTTATTCTTCACTAATTTTCATCATCACCAACTACAGAGAAAAGCAGGAGGGTATAGTGGTTAGGTAATAACTCTGGGGCCAGATTATCTATCCTGCTCAAATTTGACTTCAACCACTATTAGCTGTGTGAGTTTACTAAGGCTTCTTAACCTTTGTGTGTACCAGGCTCCTTATCTGTTAAATGGAACTTATCTTAGAGTATTTATATAAGAAAAAATAGTAAAGCATTAATTTATTAAGGGTGTAACAGAATATGCATTGTGTCAAATAGCATATGCTTTATAAATTCTTCTGTTTATATGTACTTCAGAAACCAAGTGAGGAAAAAAAATAAAGCATTTGTTATTCTGCAAAATTGCTAAAAGGTTTTTTTAAAGCTAAAAATACCATAAAAAACTTAATAAGGTTTAATATATTCTTTATTAAATTTAGATGCCTAATTTAAATGTAAATTCTGAAGTCTTAACTCTTAAGAAAAAGAAAAACAAAGACATTACCTACAAATTTTTACAAACCAGCGTAGGAGATCTTCCCAGAAACACAGGATGTTCAAAGACAACATGCCAGGCCTGCAAAGGTGAGGAAAGAGCCAGGTGACTGGAGAAGTGAACTCAGCCAACCACTGCACATGCACCACTGACAGATAACCTGACAGGGATCTGCTCTGCACTGCACTCACTGTCTTCCCTGGGCTTCACCCTGTTCTCTTTCCTATCTCTTCAGTTTCTCCACTAGAGGATAATTCAGATCCATCCCCTGAAGAACACAATAGAGGTCCTCTTCTCTCCCTTCTTCCCTTCAGTCTAGCTTGGATGTAAGGCTGTTCTTGCTTCTGTACTCTTCCACACACAGCCCATCCCAGCACAGCCCCTTAGCACGGAACATGCTCTTCTCTGGGTCACACGTGGCTTCCCAATTGCTCAGTCCACAGGCATTTTATCTTTTCTTACTTGGCACTGCTGTATTCTTTCTGATTTCCTTTTTTCCCTGACCCAAGTTTCTTCCTCATCCCTGGCCATCCTTCTGTAATCTCTGTGGGGGCATGTTGGCCTCTGGTTCTGTCCTGATAATTTTCCAGTTTGCATTGGTATGAATTCCACAGATACAGTTACAGTTCTCAAACCTACATTTGCACCTGACTTCTACAAGTCCTACTTAATGTCATCCACTATTTATTTAACAAATATTATAAAATATTTACTCTGGCAGGCAGTGGGTAGGCTAGGCACATAATGAAACTACATGCCCGCAGACAGACAGACAGACACTCAGGAAGACAGGTAAATACAGTGTGTACTCCAAACCATAAACAGCTGAAGAAGCTTTTGGATCCTTCCTGATGGAAAAGTCTGAAAGAAGATAAAGGAGTGGGGTAGGAAATCATCATCAAAGCATGGGCTCCAGACATAGCAGAGTGGGAAAGCCCGAGCTCAGCTCGTGAGAGGTGAGGATTGATCTCTAGTACCACCAATAAACACTCCATCCAGTGCCTCAAGGAACCTCAGCATGACAGTGAAATGACTAAAAAAGAACCCTGAACAAGTGCACTAAGTCTGGGGAGTATAGAAATACATAACTACATGTGTTTACCAACAGACTGCAAAACTACTGAAATGCTAACATATCCACGATGCAAGCAAAGTCCCTGCATTGCTAACAAAAAGGAACAGGAGCCCTGGAGATGGCTCTGCATGCACGAGGGCTGAGTTCCAATCCCAGCACACACAGAGAGCTGAGCATGGGCACTTGTGCCTATAGTCCCAGTGCTCTGGGGGGTCACACAGAGAGAGCTAGTGTGGCTCGCTGGCTGGCAGCCTCACTCCAGGTTCAGAGACCCTATCTAAAGGGATGAGGCAAACTGATAAAGCACGACACTGGGTGGCTTCTGGCCTTGAGTGAGCACACCAGCACACGCATGTACACTCCACACATAAATGCATGTGTCACACACACATATGCACACGCCACACACAAGTGCATATACCACACACATATGCATACAACACCACAAGTGAATATGACACACACACACTCATGGGAGGAGAGACAGAAAGAGAGAGAGAGAGAGAGAGAGAGAGAGAGAGAGAGAGAGAGAGAGAGGCTAAAAAAGCAATGCAAAAGTAGAAAGTCTCAAAGCAGAAAATATGATTTTCCCCCCATCAGGAGTGAAAGAACTATATTTTGAGAACTCTTCCCTCAAGGCTCTCTCCCCTTTAGAATATCAACCCCCCACATCAGAACATTGGCCCTTGCTGTTCCCTATGCCCAGAATACTATCCTAGACCTAGGTAGAGCGAATCTCTGTGTACTGTGTGGAAGCATTAACTGTCAATAAAAAGCTGATGGCCTATTAGCAAAAGTGAGGAAATAAGAGATGCAAGCTCTGGTAGAAAGACAGGGACTCTGGAGAGTCAGTCAGGCATGGACATTCATCAACTGGACTCTGAGGAGATGGACACATAAAACTGAGGAGGGGTAACCAGCCATGTTGCACACATGCGATGCGACTCGACGCGACACGACACAACACAACACAACACAACACAACACAACGCACAGGTTATGGAAGTTATAAGCTAGTCAGGGAACAGGCCCAAGCTTACAGCCTAGGCATTTATTGGTAAATAATTAAGTCTGAGTCATTCCTTGGGAACTAGGGTGCTGGTAGAAGACACCCTGGTTACAGACCTATGGCTTTATTTGAGCATCTGTTCAAAGTCTGCTCAAAGCAGATCTAACCGAGCCCTAGGCTGCTTTCTCTTTCCAGCCACTCACTGACTGTGCTACTCCCCCTCCTCTACTGCTTCCTTCTCTTTCCCTTCTGCCTCCTCTCCCCTCCTCTACTAATGTATTATCATCCTAACTAGACCATGAGCGCAGGAAATCTTGCCTGTGTTGCTTTCTTGCTGCAATCCCAGTGCCAGAAAGAGGGCCTAATATTTAATGACTATTTGTGGAACGAATAAACTATTTAAAACCAACAAGTGCAAGTAGCAATGGTAACCAACACCACAGAATCTATAATGAAAGCAATTAAGCTCCCTAAAGGGATTATGTTATATCAGATAAATGAATATTACAAGCATAAAACGGGACTAGAAGTTGTACATCAAGCAGAGAGACCTCTAAAAGCATTTACCCTTCAACCCAGCGAGTCATCTTTCAGAGTCCTGCTCTCTAGGAAACTCACTAAAAGCCAGCAGTAGTGGTCAGAACATTTTATTCATGTAGGAAAATTAAACATTCATAAAGAAATTTTTGTGAATTTCTTCATGCAAACACCAGATGGGCAACTTCTGCATGGAACTATAAAAAGACAGGCTTGCTGGAGGCTTGGAAGAGAATCTTTACAAGATAAACCATTAGTCCTGACTTGTGTCTGACCTCATTTCCTTGCTGTTGTTAGTTAAGTTTTGGGGATGTATCTGAGACTTGACCTCTGTGTTGATTAACAACCTCACAAGGAACACAGTATAACACCGACACAGCCCAGCAGCCAGGATTCTCCTGCTTTGTCTTAACTCATTTACTGATGGTCCCCGCCCCAAGATATTCACTGGAGATATTTGTTTATAATTTCCTTTTGTCTGTGCCTATGAAAGTTATAACAGCTGCCTTTTCTTCAGAAAATACATTCAGGGCAACTCCTGTGACTATACTCAGAATATCTGTTTTCCTATTTCCTTGACAAACTGCACAAACAGATGCTTCTAAGTATGCAGGGGTCCCCAGGGAGAGGTCAACACGTACGTGGCAGTCAGACAACAGCCAGTCTCTCCTCGGCTTCCTTAGTGAGTTTATAATTGTGTAAGTCTGAATCCACAGAAATGAGAGATCAATCAACACATCTGACCCTCACCCAGATTCTCTGGCTGCAGATACTGGGGCCTCATTTATTGTTTCTGTGTATTGCACATAAGTACTGGCTTTGCTGGACCACTTCTTAGCTCACTTATTTAACATGCTACCCCTGAGCACCCCAGCATCTTCTCCTGAGGACATTTTCCAACAAGTCACATGGTACAGACAGTGGCAAGACAATCACCATTAATGTAGTACTACATCCTTTTGTTTCTGGGGCAGGTCTGATGTCAGGTGTCTCCATCACTCTCCACCTTATTGTCAGAAACTGGGTCTTTGATTGAATCTGCAGCTCACCAATTTGTCTACAGTAGCTGGCCAGAGAGACACAGGAA